>NC_087213.1:15650472-15655472 GCF_015104395.2 Macrobrachium nipponense | reverse complement strand
ATTAATTTGTAAATATCATTTATCTAGATTAATCAGAGAGTCCAAGTTGAAAAAAAAAGTAAATTACTTTAATTCAAGATGGAGACCACGAATGTTGTTCCATGTTATGTTATATAGTAATAAGCATAATACATTAGCTGTGAATAGGATGAAAATATAGAGAACAGATTAATATTAATTAGTTCGTCTATAATATTCTATCCTATATGCTATCTTCCAATCGCTAGATACGAAGAAGTTTCACGCGCAAGCACAGATGAATAACCATTGGAGATGTATATATGTATATGTAGATTAAGGAACGGTAAAGGAAAGAAAATAAATAAGGCAATATGTATGTAGATTAAGAAACGGTAAAGGAAAGAAAATAAATAAGGCAATTTTGTTTGTATGGTGCTTTTACGTTGCATGGAACCAGTATGGTTATTCAGCAACGGGACCAACGGCTTTACATGACTTCCCAACCACGTCGAGAGTGAACTTCTATCACCAGAAATACACATCTCTCACTCCTCAATGGAATCGCCGAGAATCGAACCCGCCACCACCGAGGTGGGACGCTGATACCATACCAACCACGCCTCTGAGGCGCTCAATAAGGCAATAGTATGTGAAACACTACAAGACGCCGAAGAATCTTTTCCTCGATCTCCTCAGCCTTAAATTGGGGGAAATTATTTCATGTAGAATTGGAAACAGAGGAGAATTGGAACAGAGGAAAGTCAGTTGAAGAACGGAAATTTAGAACATCCAGGTTATGCTGTTCAATAGTGGATCCCTGCAATACGGCGGCTATATAGAATCCTGGAAGTCTACTTTAGAACAAGTCCCTCGAGCTGGCATCACGAGTCTCGAATTGTGACTCAGCTTCTCGTTAAACTTATTTCTAATAGACGTAGTAGAATATAATTTCGGTCGAAGGCCAAGCGCTGGGATCTGTGAAGTCATTCAGAGCTGAAAGGAAAACTGAGAGTAAGAGGTTCAAAAGGAGTAACAGGAGGAAAACCTCGCAGTTGCACTATGAAACAATTGTTAGAGAAGGGGAAAGAAAGTTAGAAGAGAATATGAGAGGAGGCACATATGAAAATTAGACTCGGCAAAAGCTTTTAAAATTGCCATACTCACACGTAGTGACTTCGATGCATCCCCAGGTCAGGAGGAAAAACCAGTAGAAGAAAGCGATGTCAAAGCTCATCAGGAGAATCAGGGAGACTTTGATGTGACCATACAGGATATCTGTGACGCGGGTGACCAGGAGGCCAAAAAGGGTTGAGCTTAGCACTCCCAAAAATCCTATTCCCGCTGCTTCATCCTGCAGGATTAGAAAATTCACTGAAGTCAATGTTAGCACGTAGAAATGCGTCAACTTTATGTGCTGCTCCCTTCTGTATCTAGGGGCATGAGAAGGGGAATATTCAAGTTTAAAATCTGGAAAATCATCCTAGTATGTTAAAAATACCCAGATCCAAAGCAATTAGTTTTAAAGAAGCCCATCAGTCGCCTTCGATATTTGTAAGGGCGTTGTAATATGCTAACCATTTCTTTAAATGAACTATTCGCTTCATCATTAACAACAGCATTTTAAAAAACTTTTTGGATACTCATGCAGTGACGCTGAATGTAAACTGGAACTCACAGTCCTTCCATTTAGACAGAACTGACATTCTAGTCATCATTCCAGACTGAAAACAAAGCTTTTGTTCATTCCACTCGTCATTTTCTGAGGCAGGTACTGTCCCAGAGACTAACAGACCAATTTAGTTTTCAGTTATAATCTGAGCAATATGCATACATGGGAATCATAGATACTTAAGAGCTGGTCTACTGCTGACCCCATTATTGCGGATGTAACAGTACGTTCATCTCCAAGTGCCCAGATGAGGAAGGTAATTTGACTGTTTCTTGGGTTCTGAGATGGGATGTCGTGTGCATATCAAGTTGCGTGTCGAAGGTTGTACTAATATTGTATACAATTTTGCTGGAATTAAGGAGTAGGCATATTTTGAAAGTATGTATGATTCTGTAAATATTACGTTAATTTTTTTATACTTTACGTCTAAAAGTATATACATCTTGTTTTTTTTCAAATTACATCTAAAAGTAAATAGACTTCTGGTTTCAGTAACCATACCAGTTGCAAAACAAATTTATTGTATAACAAAACAGATTTTATTTAAGTATACATTTATGGACTATAGCAGGTGATATGTACTTACGAGGCACAACAGATTTAAGGGTGCATAATCTGAAATGAGGCAGGCCAAAGGCATCGAAGAATTCCATAAATAAAAATCAATTTATTTGACCTTAAGCCTTAAGACTTCCGAGTGCCTTCTATTAATCTAAACGCAAGAAGAGAACAAACACTGCAAAGTCCCAGGTGAGGATAAATGAGGCAGATGATGAATGAAGTGTAACACTCTAGAGAGTTAAGACCAAGAGGGAGTAAATATTAATCACTTCCATCGCTTATTTTCGTGGGTTCAGGGTCAGGGTACAAACGGCAATGTAATTGTATTAGATCAACTTGGGGAGGAAATGGAAGCAACTCCTTCTTGTCTGTCATAACAACAGGATTTTATTTACTTTTTACATTATCATAAATATCATCATCATTGCATCTTCCTTCTCCCCTTCGCCTCCTTATGTTGGCATCTCTGAATTTATAATGAAAATCAATGCGCAATCTACAAGATATTAAAATTATTATTATTATTATTATTATTATTTTTTTTTTTTTTGCTCTATCACAGTCCTCCAATTCGACTGGGTGGTATTTATAGTGTGGGGTTCCGGGTTGCATCCTGCCTCCTTAGGAGTCCATCACTTTTCTTACTATGTGTGCCGTTTCTAGGATCACACTCTTCTGCAGGAGTCCTGGAGCTACTTCAGCCTCTAGTTTTTCTAGATTCCTTTTCAGGGATCTTGGGATCGTGCCTAGTGCTCCTATGATTATGGGTACGATTTCCACTGGCATATCCCATATCCTTCTTATTTCTATTTTCAGATCTTGATACTTATCCATTTTTTCCCTCTCTTTTTCTTCAACTCTGGTGTCCCATGGTATTGCGACATCAATGAGTGATACTTTCTTCTTGACTTTGTCAATCAACGTTACGTCTGGTCTGTTTGCATGTATCACCCTATCCGTTCTGATACCATAGTCCCAGAGGATCTTTGCGTGATCGTTTTCTATCACTCCCTCAGGTTGGTGCTCGTACCACTTATTACTGCAAGGTAGCTGATGTTTCTTGCACAGGCTCCAGTGGAGGGCTTTTGCCACTGAATCATGCCTCTTTTTGTACTGGTTCTGTGCAAGTGCCGGGCATTCGCTTGCTATGTGGTTTATGGTTTCATTTTTCGTATTGCACTTCCTACATATGGGAGAGATGTTATTTCCATCTATCGTTCTTTGAACATATCTGGTTCTTAGGGCCTGATCTTGTGCCGCTGTTATCATTCCTTCAGTTTCCTTCTTTAGCTCTCCCCTCTGTAGCCATTGCCATGTGTCATCGCTGGCTAGTTCTTTAGTCTGTCTCATGTATTGTCCGTGCATTGGTTTGTTGTGCCAGTCCATTGTTCTGTCTGACATTCTCCTGTCTCTGTATATTTGTGGGTCTTCGTCTACTTTTATTAGTCCTTCTTCCCATGCACTCTTTAGCCACTCGTCTTCACTGGTTTTCAGATATTGCCCCAGTGCCCTGTTCTCGATGTTGACGCAGTCCTCTATACTTAGTAGTCCTCTCCCTCCTTCCTTTCGTGTTATGTATAGTCTGTCCGTATTTGCTCTTGGGTGTAGTGCTTTGTGTATTGTCATATGTTTCCTGGTTTTCTGATCTATGCTGCGGAGTTCTGCCTTTGTCCATTCCACTATTCCTGCGCTGTATCTGATTACTGGCACTGCCCATGTGTTTATGGCTTTTATCATATTTCCGGCGTTGAGTTTTGACTTGAGTATCGCCTTGAGTCTCTGCATATATTCTTTCCTGATCGTGTCCTTCATCTCTTGGTGTTTTATACCCCCTCCTTCCATTATTCCCAGGTATTTGTATCCTGTCTCATCTATGTGTTTGATGTTTCTCCCATCTGGTAGCTTTATCCCTTCAGTTCTCGTTACTTTGCCTTTTTGTATGTTGACTAAGGCGCATTTTTCTATTCCAAACTCCATCCTGATGTCCCCAGATACAATCCTTACAGTCTGGATTAGGGTATCTATTTCCTTGATGCTCTTACCATACAGCTTGATGTCGTCCATGAACATCAGATGGTTGATTATGTTGCCTCTTTTCTTGAGTTGGTACCCGGCATCCATCTTCTGTAGTACTTTTGTCATGGGAATCATGGCTACTACGAAGAGTAGTGGGGACAGTGAGTCGCCCTGGAAGATCCCTCTCCTGATATTAACCTCTGCTAGTCTTATTCCAGAGCTTGTAAGTATTGTATTCCAGTTGCGCATTGTATTTTTGAGGAAGCTGATGGTGTTTTCCTCTGCCCCATATATTTTCATGCATTCTATTAGCCATGTGTGTGGTATCATGTCGAAGGCTTTCTTATAGTCTATCCATGCCATGCTTAGGTTGGTTTTCCTTCTCCTACTGTTCTTCATTACCATTTTGTCTATCAGGAGCTGGTCTTTTGTGCCCTTACACTTCCTTCTGCAGCCTTTCTGTTGGTGGGGGATGGTGTTTGTCTCCTCTAGGTAGTTGTATAGCCTTTCACTGATGATACCTGTTAGTAACTTCCACATTATTGGTAGGCAGGTGATAGGCCTGTAGTTACTGGCTATATTTCCCTTACTCTTGTCTTTTTGTACTAAGGATGTTCTTCCTGTGGTCATCCATTTGGGTGCTTGGTGATTTGTGATACAATGCTGGAGCTGTTCTGCTATTCGTGGGTGTAGGGCCTTGAAGTTTTTGAGCCAGTATCCATGGACTTCATCGGGACCTGGGGCTTTCCAGTTTGGCATTTTCTTTAGTTGGTGTCTGACTGTGTCTGTCGTG
>NC_087213.1:15625472-15645472 GCF_015104395.2 Macrobrachium nipponense | reverse complement strand
ATGAAAGAGGTTTAGATGGGCGCTTATAGAAACTCGACTGACTTGGAATGCGTAGATGGTGCTGTTTTAATCAGCAAAACAATGCAAGATGGACAAAAGCTCGTTTGATAAAATGCGTAATATATCTAGAGAGATGGGACTCGTGATAAATCTAAGAAAAGCAGAAAACCTGAAAAAAGATTGCGAACGAAGGAACGAAATAACAATAAATTAGGATAGGATTTATCAGGCAGATTCTTTCACACATTTAGGAACAATGTTATCCAGTACAGGTTCTCTTGATTTAGAATTAAGAGAAAGACTTGGGTACACAAATGAAAAAATGGACAGGCTGAATAAGATTTTGAAATTATATACAAACAAATTTGATACAAGAATAATTGTACAACAGTGAAACTATATAGGTTTTGGTCGATTTAAGCTTTAAGGGAACTATCAGCGTATTTGAGTGATTAAGACACTCAGAGACTATGAAGCCCTCAAAAAGACTGAAACCTTTCCACTAACTTTATTCTTGACTTTTTCCTGTCCTTTCAATTCCGTATGCAGGTCCCGACGAAAGGCATAACAACTGCGAAACACTTTTGACATCATTTCAACGCTTTTTACCCCTCTGAACCATTTAACTATGAAGTTAAAACACTACAAAGCTAATGGATTTCCATTTTCTCCGCAGGGGAGCTTTTCACTTCACAGGTGCATCATGCAAAAACATTACTGGAGAAATTTTTACTATTACCTGGTCGATTCCTATGTCTTTCAGAGAGTAATTCAGAACTGTATGCCACGCACTTGGGACAGCGACACAGAATACCATGGATATGACTGTCAGTTGGTAGTCGGTATTCCTGTAAGGAGAAAAAAAATGAACTCATTAGTACATCAGAGAACAGAGGGGATTAGATATCAAATCAATGCAATTGAATGATATACTATTACTAATTTAATCTAAAGGGAGTTTTATGAGTTACAAAAATGAAACTACTCTTTGTTACTTGTGGTACTTCAGCGATAAGGACTTCGGTTATATAATAGTTACATTGTTCTTTTTCATAACCATTGTTACAATTCTTATTTTTTTTTATCTATAACCCGTAACTTGACCTTTGGCATTGAATATGACTGTCTATTCTGTTGTTTTACAAACGATAACTTAATCTTCCTTGCATTCAGTAATAACGCTTGTTCTGTGCTTACAACCGGTATTTGGGCCTTCAGTGTTTTCAGTAATAGTGTCTGTTCTATGAGCTTACTATGGTTAACTCAACCTCAAGTACATTCACTTATCCTGCCTGTACTGCAGGCGCGGTTTCTGATGACCTCTGTATAACTTACCAACCTTTATTGCAGTTTGAAATTGTTCACATGGTCATTAACCATTTGTGTGTGTGTGTGTGTTGTGTGTGTGTGTGTGTGTGTGTGTGTGTGTGTGTGAATCAATTTATCGCTTCATGCCGTTATTATTTACGCAAGAAATATATTAAATTAATTATGCTGGGGATGACTTTTTTTTCAGTTTTGAGAACAATAGATATCTTGAATCTTAAGATTTTAAGAATTCCACCTCAAGATTTCTTAAAGATGTAAAATTATTTTCCTATATTTTAATATAGTGCAAACAATTTACCTTTTAAATTATACGTAAGAAAAAAAATTAGTCTAAAACCAAAGGAAGGAAATTCTCGAAGTCATAAGAAAGTTTTAAATTCTCGAAGTCATAAGAAAGTTTTAAAGTCTGCAAAAGATCGTTTAAGAACTCATAAGAGTATATTCTATTTTCCTGGCAAAATGAAGTTATATCATACAGAAATCACTGACTCCTAACATACTGTTATGACACATTAAAAGGGAGCAACTCGAGTTCCAGGTAGAGATTAATGTTGTTTTTTAATCAAAGATCATGAATATTACCTGACTGATTCCCTCGCTGGATTCACAAACGATTCCCCAAAACGCACCTGGTGAGAATCATGGGGTCTTCGAGATCTCTGCTTATGCACCCTCCACAAATACAAAGACTCAAACAAGATACGGTTTCCAAGTCCTTTGTGATGCAAATTACTCTGATTATGCCGCGATAGCGTAATATACAGTAAGTTTCATTTAAATCTGATATTGAAATTTATTTAATTCTATGAAGGTTGGGAAGACAGGACTGATACAAGAGATACTGACGAAGACGGCAGATAATCTATGGAAGAAAAACAAGGGGCCAAGAAGGTCCTCTCTCGATAATGGCCTTGAGTACACGCAGGCAAACTCATAAGCAGTGAAAGCCTGGTTATTTATAGAAAGAATAAAGAGGTTTTAATGACATGTGACTTCGTAGCAACTAATTAGAAGCAAAAAAACTATTCCAATACAGAAAGGTAAAAAAATTCGAATTATGATATCCCTAGCAAATACTATCTTCCATATCAGGTATTTGCATAAGTTATTCTTAGTTTTCAACGGCAAAAATAATGAGAATTGTCTGAAAACGCTTTGTATGGAAGATAAAAAGTAATAGTTAAATTTTATGAAGCAGATTATCTGGGAATTTTCGGTGAGGGAAATTCGCATAATATAGAGGGGTAAATATTAAAGTCATAAAGAGAGTGATTTTGAAAAGCAAAACGTCACTGCTATTCTACCCTTTCCTCTTTGCATCAGATCTCAACCATTTCCTTTATTTTGTTCATCGGGGTATGAATGTATTTACAATGAGCGTTCGGTGGATGACGTGTGCTTTTCAAGCGGCGGCACCTCAAAAAAAAAAAAAAAAAAAAAAAAAAAAAAAAAAAAAAAAAAACACACACACACACAAAGTAGTAATGCATATGAAAACAAAATATGCATAACTGTAAGCAGCTAAACAGCAAACGAATATCGTATACATCTTATAAGTTAGGTAAATTCTAAAATCAAACATCTAAGAAAACCAGTTTGTTACCGCCAGCCACAACAGAATTCATCGATAAACCAAAGATTTGTTATTGAAACTCGTACTAGGATCCCTCAGAAACTTGGGTTTAATTGGTACTGAACCCATCAGAAACATTTATGCTTAAAAACAAAATAGTTGAGGTGATAAGAGGACTAAAAAAGAATTTAGGAAAAAATAAAAAGGAATTTAGACGTCTGGAACCGTAGGTCTCTCGAGCAAACTGGCACCTTCTTTCTGAACGGTTATCATAAATTTGACTTTAGTCAATCAATCAGTCACTTGTTTTGGCACCCTAGGGGATGCAGGAAGGACCAGGACGAACAACTGAGGAACTGCATAGGCCGAGTAAGCTTAGAGAGATATGTCTATGAAAAATTGTGCGTGTATATATTATATTAATTAATATATATATTATAATAATATATATTATTATATAGTATATCATATGTAAATGTAAAAACGTTAATATTATATATTATATAAATATATATTATATTTCTATGTATTATACATACAATACAATATAATATATATTTGATATATATATATAAAGTATATATTATAATAAATATTAATTATATATACATTAATAATCGATATATATATATATAATATAATAATATATATATATATATATATATATTACAATATGTACATACTATACATTATACACACAGCATTAATACACCCAACACACACACATGCACAACATTCACATGTATATACATACATACATACATTAATAATATAATATATATATAGTATATATATATAATATATATATAATTATATAGAATATAACATATAATTATACATTCAAGACAGAGAGAGAGAGAGAGAGGAGAAGAGAGAGAGAGAATAGAGAGAAGAGAGATGACAGAGAGGAGAAAGGAAAGGAATGTAGAGATTGCCCGAGAGATCTGGAATACGTAACATTAATTTGACTGGCTCCAACGTTAATAAACAATGACTCCTGTAACAGGCAGAACTGAGAAAGGTGGTTACCTGATAAGTCTAGCAGCACTGCCCTTGAGATCGACTCTCTCTTTAGTAGATGTGACGGAAGGAGGAGTTGGAGGCTTCGCTGGGAAGTATACAAAGACTAAGACTAAAACTCCTACAGAAACTCCTACATCTGTGAAAGGAGAAAAATAGAAAACTCATTATGTATGTGGATCTGATGCTCGTTACGAAATTGTAGGTACAAAATTATTTTTTATATTGCCTTGACCTTTTTGGCTTTCATTGAATGTGTCGATAAACATACACTCACCATTGACATTCACTTCATCAGAGTATTTTGTGAAAATAAAGAAAATAAGGAACATTTTCACATAAGAAACTCATTTGGATCTATCACATTGTCTTTTAACCGGCTCTTTGCAACAGCAGTAGTAATTCCACAGAGCCTCTGAGGCGTTCAAGTGTTCTCTCAACATTCATTTTCCTGTTACCAAAGCTTAATAATACTCTAGGCTAAACAGGTAGTTGGGCAGTTAGGATCCTGTGGGTTTTATAGAAGGATATCTAGCAGATTTAACTCTAAGTTCCGGACATAAACATTTTCATAAATAGTATTAAACTGATTTTATTATACTTCCTTAATTTCCAATATCTATTTCCATCTTCAACGATGAAACTTTGAAAGAAAACACAAAATATTTTGCCTTATTGTTTCAACTTTTTCAGCCTATAATTCTTGGTTATTATTGGGGGTAGTTTGTTCCAACCTCTAATTCTTGGTTATTATTATTAGGGCTATACTTTAATATAAAAACCAATACAGTAAACAAATTGAAGAAAAAATCTAAACAAACGAAAGTAAGGAACACTGATGATGCAACACTTGTGGGCGTAGTAAAGTCTCCACTTATGAGAAATGAATCTACCCTTAGTCTCAATCGTGACATGGAGGGCATCAGTGAATGGTGTAGTTGATGGGGAATGAGGCTAAACTCCAGTAAAACGACAACACTATTGATTAGCAGATCTTATACAGATTTTCCACCCCATCCTCCTCTTCAGGTGGATAGGACTCTTCTGAATAAGTATGAAGCTTTAACTATTCTTGGTGTAACCTTTGGCTCACATCTTACTTTTGAGAAATATCTAATAAAAGTGTCCTCAAATTCTGCACAAAAGTTAGGCATTGTTCACAAGGCCTTATATATTTGCAGTGATAAAATCAGTGCAACCTGTTTTCGGTCATTTTTCCTTGTTACTAGAAAACTCTTCTCTAGTGTGGATGTCTGCTTCTACCTGGGATGTATCTCTTTTAGATAGAGTGGCTCGTGGTGGTAGGTTTCTGTTTCCTAATTCCAGCAGTTATGAGTTGGACCATTGACGGATGGTCGCTTGTTTGCTAATTTTTCATAAGTTATGTATTTCAACAAAAATCTTTCCTATTTACATTGGTCCTTGATCCTGTTTCCATGTCGAGAGCAACGAGATTTGCTGAACAGCAGCACTAATATGCAATAAATGTGGCTCGCAGTAGAACTTCTCAGTTCCAGAGGTCCTTTAGTCCTCTGGAACTGTCTCCCTGAGGATGTTGGGCTACTGGAACTTAAAGGAGTTCAGGCTACCATAAAATAACACTCCTTTTATTTCAATAATTTTCTTACATTTTTATCGCTATTTATTAATTTGTTAATTTTTTTTCTTTTCTAATAGCTCGTCTCTTCTTTCTGTATTTCCCATAACCTTCTGTTACTTCTTTCAAATGAACAACTAATTCTTTGGAAGCTTGAATTTATAGTCAATAGCCATCTGTGGGCTTGTTGCATATGAATAGGGTTCATGTTTTAAATAATAATAATAATAATAATAATAATATGTTTTGTTAAAGATGATGGCAGCATCAGTGGAATTGATTTTATATATGGTCTTTTCAATTCTGAACGGCGAGAGCGAGTGTCCAGAGAGATACAAACGCACTGCAATCAGCGCCTTCATCAAGAGAGCTCTCTCACACTGCTCTTCGTGGAAGGACACGCACACTGAATTTAGAACGTGTTGCCCAAGTTCTAATTAACAACGGGTATTCCAACCGGGACATCGAAAAAAAAAAGCCATTCGCAGAAACATCGATAAGTGGTACCAGCAGGAGCCTCGCCCCGTCGCCCTTGAAGACGTCACTCTCTTTTACAAGGGAGCATTTCACAAGAAATACAAAGAGGATGAACGAGCCCTTCGTAACATCATCGAAAGGAATGTCTCCCCCACGGACCCTGCGAAAAAAGTAAAATTGATCATTTACTATAAAAGCAAGAAGACCAGTGGCCTGATTATGAAAAACAACCCAGCCCCTGTGATGCAGGACCCTCTCAAGAAAACTAACGTTGTCTACCAATACAAATGCCCTGTCCGGGAATGCCCCGGCGCCTACATTGGTATGACAACGATGCGATTTTCCAAGAGGATATCCTGCCACGCTCAGGAAGGCGCCATCCATAATCATGCAAAAAACGTCCACAATACCAGGATAACTCGGAAGGACATTATTCCTAATATTGGTATTATCGATAAGGCAGCAGACCACCGTCGCCTCCGCCTCTTAGAGGCCCTACACATCGGGAAGGAGAGACCCAGCCTTAACACCACTCAAGAGACTTCACTCCTCCCGACGGTGGCACGTAGGGCGCTGCCCGCCGGCACCATAGAGCCGATCGAACGGACCAATCAGGTGCCCCTGCCCAATACTATGCTCCCAGTCTCCAGCGTCCGCACGCGAAGAGCAGTGCGAGCTTCCACCTCTGCAAGACGGCTTGACTCAGGGATTTAATCCTCTGTTCAGCCAATGAAAACGCAGCGCCCATCAGACAGAGCACCTGGGACACAATAAATACCGCCGAACGACCCCATTCCCTTATTACGGGCTGCTCTGTGAGCAAGAGCCCGTGCTGGCACAAGGCCAGCTTAATCTTAAACAACAAACAACCCATTCCAATCAGTTCACGCTCACCTTTCCTTGAAAATGAACCGATGATACGGTTGGAAACGTTGGAATTCCATTACTAAGATTTGTTAATCACTTTTGTTATCATAACAATAAATTAGTATTCTTAGAAAACATTTCTTTAACCAAGATATGAACATCGGCCAGCTATTAGCAAATATCAGCCCTGATGAGAAGAGAATAATAAGAAGAATTGAAAAGACCATATATAAAATCAATTCCACTGATGCTGCCATCATCTTTAACAAAACATGTTTAAGAGATGGTCTCCTACCTTCATATAATAATAATAATAATAATATAATAATAATAATAATAATAGTAATAATAATAATAATATTGGCCTTGTAAAAGAAAAATATACACAAACCCTTAACATTATGTCTAATTAATTAATCAAAAACGCTAAATCAACAAGAACTTACAGATTTCCAGAAGCCTAGCAATATCTGATCTTATCTCTTCCTTGGTAGCAGGATTAGGTGATCTAACAACGAGAGGCTGCAGATAACTGCCGGCACCTCCCATTAAGGTTATGAGCTGTCCACAGCCTAAGAAAAAAGACATTCAAAGAAAAATCATTCTCGGACATTTAAGGTAGTACCTGATTTCGTTATCATTTGCTCCTCAGAAGCTTTTGCACTTAATACAAATTACCATTTGATCACATGCTGAAGAAGTACTTCATGAGAAGCGTAAAAGTTCTTAAGGACCAACAGATTATATGTTTGTATATAAAACTTTGTATTCTTCTAATCCAGACTTCTGATGTATATTACTGCCTTCTTTCAAGTCAAATAACTGTTATAAAACAGCTGAAGAAGACTAAATATGGGAATTCTCTGATTGTCTCAAACAATGGTTATAACAATAATTAAGATACAGTTGAACCATACCAGTGTATCTCATTTTGCCTTTAAATGAGAAGTAAAACTGGAACAAAATAAAGTAACAAAATGGATAGCTAAGTTTTATGTTTGAAGACTGAAGGAAGAGGCAATGCAGTTTAAACCAAGGGCAGGAAACAATATCATGAAAGCCTGAAAGCATAAATATTGAAGCATGGGGCTGGAGACAGAACACAATTTAGAAGAGGGCTGAAGGCAATGCAGTTCAGACTGAGGGACAGAGCAATGCAGTTCAGGCTGAGGCACAGAGCAATGCAGTTCAGGCTGAGGCACAGAGCAATGCAGTTCAGGCTGAGGCACAGAGTAATGCAGTTCAGGCTGAGGCACAGAGCAATGCAGTTCAGGCTGAGGCACAGAGCAATGCAGTTCAGGCTGAGGCACAGAGCAATGCAGTTCAGGCTGAGGCACAGAGCAATGCAGTTCAGGCTGAGGCACAGAGCAATGCAGTTCAGGCTGAGGCACAGAGTAATGCAGTTAGGGCTGAGGCATAGAGCAATGCAGATTAAGGGCTGAGGGTAAAACATGGAGATGCATACAGATCAAGATAGAAATGAATGTACCGAAGGCTAAGGGAAAAGCGCAGTAAGTACATCATAGGGCTGAACAAACAGCAGGCAATGCAGCATAGGCTAAGAGGTGTGCACACTGCAGCACAAGGCTGATGGCAGAGCACATTGCAGCAAAGGCCTGAAAGCAGAAAGCAATATGGTGAAAGGCTGAACGCAGAATGCAATGAAGTGTAGAGCTGAATGCAGAAAGCAGTAAAGCATAGGTTTGGGGCGCAACACCATGGACTATATTGAAATAGGAAGAAAGTAGCAAAACACAGGGCTAAAGGCAAAGAGCAGTTCAGCATAAGACTCCAGGCAATAAGCTGAGAAGTACAGGGTTGCTGACAGAACACAATGCAGTGCAGAGCTAAAGATGCGTACCATCAGTCTTCAGTATTGTCTAAAGTACAATAAGTTTTCTCTGCTATTTATTTTACACTATCTAGTGTTCTTAGCTGAGAGCATTAGCATTATAATGATAATTGTTATTACATGTTAGTGCCATGTCTTGTCTGTTTTTTTTTTTTTATAAAGAACTCTCTTTTAGCTATTGTTCTTTGTAAATGACCAGCCTCGCCCTGTTTTTGTCCCTTCCATTTAATATACTTTATACTTCCTAACATAGTAGTTAATAATGTTGCATGATCAATAAAAACACTAATGAGAATAACCATGATATAACGCACGATTCAAATTTTTTGACTTACCTGTAGCTGTCGTTCTCTCGCTTGGAGGAAACCACATAGCAGCTATCATGGCAGATGACTGCAGGACAAGGGGGCCCACTGCTCCATTCAAGATGGCTCCTATGTGACACATCCTATGAACATTTGAAGTCATTAAAACCAGGCCTCATGCAAAAGAGCCCTCGCACCAATTTCACAATTTTCTCTCCTTTATCACAGTGTGTGTTTGCGTTCATTAGGACTTCCAAAACCTGAAAAAAAGCTTCAAAATACACCGAATTTCAAAGTATGTGAAGTTTATGATTTCACTGTTAACAATTTCAAGAAGTTGACTACATGAAAACTTACACTAGGAACAAAACATCCGAACCAATTAAGAGAGATCCAGCCCTCAGGATGGTTCCAACAGTGACTGAGGATACTATGATGAGAACTGCAACACGGATCCCTTTTTTATCCATAATCCAAGCACAAGGATATGAAAATAGTAGGTACGTAATGGTGCCCCAGTTGGCGATCATGGCCACTGTACCGGAGCCGAATCCATCGAAAACAAAGTCCACACTCTCACTTAAAGAACCCCACAAGTTCCACTGCAGATTCTAAGTGGGAAAGAGGGAGAAAAAAATATTAAACACAGTACATAAAATCTTGTCCATAAATAGCGGATATTCATTTCGGAAGAGATGAGTACGTCAAAGAAATATCTGGCCAACAATGTAATTCCTCCATTAACATCCAAGAATAAAAGATGTTCTGTAAAATGACAATGTTATTTATCCAGTCATTTATAATTACCACCCATTTTCATATATATATATATATATATATATATATATATATATATATATATATATATATATATATATATATATATATATATATATATATGTGTGTGTGTGTGTGTGTGTGTGTGTATGTATATATAAATATATAATATATATAATATATATCTTGTGGTAGTGTGTGTTGGTGTTGTTGATATATAAATATATATAACTAACTTATGTTATAACATATATTTTCATATATGTACCGAAGGGGAATTTTTTAGTTGTGATAATAATTCGTCCCCCCATGGGATCGAACCACCGTCCAAGTGGACGGGAACGAAATCAGGACAGACAGTGACGCTATCCAATCAGCCAACAGAGACGCTATAAGTTTATATCGATTCTGACCTTACAAATCACCCTCGAACTCGGTGCTTTCGTAATTAGAATCGATATGAAACCCCGTCTACCATGTTAGCCAATTCGAGCGTTTGACCCACGTAGCCTTTTGTTATGAATAATTATCACATCGAACCGTGATTCATTTATATATCATTCGAGCTACAAATGTCCTTTAATATCTAAATTCGCTCTACCTCGGAATTGATATATTTTCATATATGTACCGAAGGGGAATTTTTTAGTTGATAATAATTTCGTCCCCCCATGGGATCAATTCCGAGGTAGAGCGAATTTAGATAAAAAAGGAAATTTATAGCTCGAATGATATATATACACACACACGCACTCACACACACACACACACACACACACACATATATATTATATTATATATATATATATATATATATATATACATATATGTATATATTATATATATATGTATATATATATATATATATATATATATATATATATATATATATATAATTTAATTTGTTTGTCTCTCGGAATTTTCATTTCTCACTCGTCCTGGTGCTTTTGCATGTAACGAAGACCAATACTCCTAACAGATATAAGAACGTGTAATCAACATTGTAACCATGTACAACGTGAAATATGTTATGCCACCACAATTCCCCCATGCCCCAACATTTCATAAATATAATCCATCCATCCTGTGATAGCAAGGCATTTATGGAAGATTACAGAAACGACAATAGTAGATTCACATCAACCGTGCATCTGATGTCTAGTCCCTTACGACGCTCCTGATTGACTGTTGATAAGCCAACCACAGAGCTGGAAACTCTCAAGTCTCTCTCGAGAGTTCACATAGGCAGGATGTATGTTCCACTTCTCTTTAGAGATGCGTCATTCAAAAGTATCCCTGAAGAGAGGTGGAACATACATCCTGTCTATGTGAACTCCCGAGAGAGACTGAGAGTTTCCAGCCTTGTGACTGGCTTATCAACAGCCAATCAGGAGCGTCGTAAAGAATTAAAGAACTGATTTTAGGGAAATCATCAATTGCACCGGGGGTTTTTTTTTTTTTTTTTGGTTGATGTGAATCTACTATAGATCCTAGCGGCAGTGTTAACATGTGAGGTAGCTATTACAGTTTGCGTTCGACGTCAGTCATCAGCTATGCATCCCATACAGATGGGGAGACGAGATGTCTCGAAGCAGTTAAACACTGGGCTCAAGTCGTGTTTAATATGGATAGCGCCGTGTTATCCACATTGTATTACCTACACTGAAGAGGAACAGAGAACTCTCAACTATTTGTGTGTAGTATGATGTTCCAATTAGTCGCCTTCAGTGCGGATAATACCAAATTAACTTCGGTATTAACCCTGTATTTATCCACCTTTGAAAAAGTCCAGGGTAAACTCATGCTAAGTACAGTATCGTTTATTATTATTATTATAATTTGTCGATCACACAATATAGAAATGGGTGTATATGATACGTTGGTCACAAAGGGGCTAATACTGAACACAGCGTCCCGTGGAGCTTCCGCCCTATATAGTACTATAAGTAGTTTCACATCAGTCGTGCATCTGATGTCTAGGCCATTTCCTTATGACGCTCCTGATTGGATGTTGATAAGCCAATCACAGGGCTGGCAACTCTGTGTCGCTCGAGAGTTCACAGAGGCAGGATGTATGTTCCGACTCTCTTTCAAAAATTATAACTTTCATTACACCTCAGTTTTACCTGCAGAGAAGGAGTTTTCGAATTTCATCACTAAACGCCTTCAAGCCAATAATTTAAGGATTATAATGATATAAGAATTATGTACTTCAGTAAACTTAATACTAAAATATTTATAGTGAAATAAACATGAAATTCTTAATATAGACTATATGTTTTCATTCCTTACATGAACTCCTAGTGCATTCATCTTTAATCATCTTCTGTTTCATACAATTTCGTACCTTAAATGTAATGGAAGACAATCCTACCAAAAAACTTATATGTAGGGCTATCAATATGAAAATAACAAGTAAAAGATTAAGAATATTAATCTCTCTCTCTCTCTATCTCTCTCTCTCTCTTATCTTCGTGTGATCAGGTGTTGCTCACGTGATTACTCGATGACGTCATCATCATAATCACCACGCCTCGATAGAAGTCTTATGGGGGAAATAGAATATTAAGACTTCATTATCGTCACTGAAATTATCACCATCACCCTTTCATATCCTATAGTGGAAATCTCTATATGAAAAAAAAAAAAAATCGTTACTTAGATATAGATACCTTAAGGAGGACATTCATTCATCCCATTGATTTTTCTTTCCTACAATCAGTCCTCCTATATCCCTCTCATTATTCTTTTTATTATATATTATACATTAAGATTTTCTTCATAATTCTTATATTATCATTATAATCCTTTTGGCTTGAAGATGTTTAATGATGAAATTCGGAAACACTCCTTTTCTGCGGGTAAAACTGGGGTGTAATGAAAGTAAAAAATTTTGAAAGAGGTTGGAACTTACATCCTGCCTCTGTGAACCCTCGAGCGAGACTGAGAGTTTCCAGTTCTGTGATTGGCTTATCAGCAGCCAATCAGAAGCGTCGTAAGGAAATGGCCTAGACATCAGATGCACGAATGATATGAATCTACTATAGAACCTCGGATTAGGTTACGCGTCACAGTGGATACATAACGGGTTAATACCAAATTAACTTCCTTTTTATTGTCTTTCTAGAGGAGAAACGAAATATCTGGAAACTATTAGTAGATCTTACTCAAATCGTCTTCAAAGCGTATAATACCTATTTCAATGCTACTGATATTCTGTTACCAATTATATCTAGAAATGAATTGTGTATGATGCGTAAATCCTCAACCCAACGATTTTTAATACCAGTCTGTGAAAGTTGATTGTTGCTTATAGCATTCAGCAAATTCATAAAAAAGATTTGGAAATGTCTATGAAACCTGCAATAGATAAAATATCAACCAAAAGCCTTCATTGTAGTAAAAACTGATGCTCGTACTTCGAAGAAAACGAACAGGGGGTTAAGTTTATACCTGAAAAAAGATCAGATAGGAATCACTTTCGTACCTGCTAAGGGCTGACAAGTCACATTCGTACCTGAGAAAACACTAACCGGCATTACATTTCGTACCTGGAGGAAGGCTGATATGGGTCATATTGGTCCCATGAAGGGGTATAAAAGGGAGTCACGCTTCTACCTGGAAGAAGGCTAAAAAGGAGAAGACTCCCAGGATCCAAAACCGTCGTTTGTAGGTCTTGAAGCTTTGGGGAGTTGCTTCCTCTGGCTGGCGTTTGGATTTTGTCTCCATAACTTGCATTTCTCCAGCACCAGGTTCACTTATTGCCGTTGTTCCTTAGTCATAAGTAAACGAATAAACATATAAATATCTATAAAAAGAATAAGAACAAAACAAGATTTTGCAGACAAATAATAAAGAGAAGATGGGAAAAGGAATATGAACGAAGACAAAATAAAAACAGACTTCTTGAATATAATTGCTTTTGCCGAAATCTGTATAAGGTCTATGCATGTACAAACACACTTTCACATATTCATACATATAGATTTTACATATTCAATCACACAAGCATTATATATACATATATGCGTGTGTATACATAGAGACATCAACAGATTGTCTGAACTAGTCAGTCAGTTTTCTCAAATTACTGATATATTTTCTCTGAAATTTTCAGTTGGCTGACTTTCTTGAAATATTAACAATAATTTAAATATTTTATGCGATCTTTTCAGCCAGCTCTCTTGAGATTTGTTTTCTGAGGGTTTCAGTCAGTCAACCAAGATATCAGTATTCTGTCTCAGAATCAGTTATTTGAACCTTATACTCTGTTTTTTTTTTCCATCTGTCCATCCGCCTGTGGTGTTTGCGCATGGTAACACTGCTTCCCGAGATTTGAATAATATCCTACTTCGAATATTAACGGTGTAATTCGCATACAGTAAATTATTAAAACACTTTTCCGATGCAAATGTACACCCAGATATCCTTTTATTTATCTAAAACTTACACAAAGCGTAACTATTTAAAGCCCGGGACGCAGTGTTACCATGCGAAAACACCACAGGCGGATGGACAGATGGGAAAAAACAGAGTATAGTTTTCAGTCTGCTATCCTGAGTTATCGAAATCCGGTTTGAGGGTTCCAGTCAGTTTTCTTGAGGTATATGCAGTCTTCAGGCTGCCTTTTAGTCATCATCATCATACATACAATATCTATATTTTGCCTGTCATTTTTAGTTATCATCATCATCATCATACATACAATATCCATATTTTCCCTGAAGTTTTCAGTCATCATCAAACATACAATATCCAAATTTTGCACGTCATGTTTAGTCATCATCATAATCATATATTCAATATCCAAATTTTGCCCGCAATTTTTAGTCATTATCGTCATCACAAATACAATATCCAAATTTTGCCCGTCATTTTTAGTCATTATCATCATCATATATCAATATCCAAATTTTGCCCGTCATGTTTAGTCATCATCATCATCATCATACATACAATATCCAAATTTTGCCCTTCATTTTTAGTCATTATCATCATCATGCATACAATATCCATATTTTGCCTGTCAGTTTTCACTCTTCTTACCTGAGAGATCCATAATTTGTCAGGAGTTCTAAGGGAAGAATAGACCGAGCAGGCAGCCTCCAGTAACAGCACCAACACTGCTATATAAATAGTAGAGTTAGGTTCCATAGATTTGTAAAAAAATACTACCAACATGCATTATATATATATATATATATATATATATATATATATCTATATATATATATATATATAATATGTATATATATATATATATATATATATATTAATATTATATATATATATATATATATATATATATATAGTTATATATATAATATGTATATATATATATATATATATGTAAATAATATATCATAGTATATACATACATGTACTACAATTATTGCTGATTCGAGGTCCGTTCCTACTTGTTCGTCTTATGACAAAGAAATGCGAGGACTCGAAACCTCCCTTAATGCGGCTTACGTTTGTCAAAACAGTATCGTCTAGAGAATTGAAAACCTCGACTTTTTAGGCGTCGGTTGTCGTTATGACAGAAGAGAACACTGCAAGCAACTCATAAATAAGCAGGCATTTATGAAGAATGGACGAGCGGGTCATTTCCGCGTCTGGGAGGTGAATTTCTGTGCTGGGTGCAACTGTGCTATTATTCATATTGATCAAGCATGATTATGGAGTCATCCAAAATGTACTGAATGTACTCCACAAGCTTCAAAGGTAGTCACTAACAGTGATTACCTCAGAAGCTTGTGGAGTACATTACCTCAAAAAAAAAAAAAAAAAAAAAAAAAAGTGGGGGGTGGCTAATAAATAAGCAGACACATGAATATCTAAATAAACAGGTAAATAATCAGATTTATAAATAAATAAGAAAGGGATAAAATTAACGAATGCCAGAAGATATCACTTCACATTTGTGGAAGGAGATAGCTTTCCACAAGGCCAGCACGGCATTAGAATATTCCAAGGCCATAAGAAACATTGGTCAGTTACTTTTGCGTATCAACCGATGGAAATGTTCCAAAAACACGAGAAAATTTCTTTCTGAATATAAACACCGAATGACAAATATAAAAAAAACTGGATAGCATTCTAAAAGACTGATGGCATAAAATAACACACTGGCCCATGGTAGCTAGTATTAAAATGCTATTTTTACGAAACGGGTTTCATTATCATAATTGTTTTTACTTCTTCCCCACTACTAATGCCTTTTTTTCTCCGAATCTACCACGTTGGTCTCCTTTAGTAATGTTGATCTCACGGAATAACAAAATGTGGGGTTTCTCTGGGAAATAGAATTTAATTTACAAATGAAACATAACCATGCATATGGGCATATGGTACTACTTACAAAGGTCCTGTTGCATATATTTGAAATGGATATCTCTTTTATAGAGCCAGATTGTAAATATGTAAATCTGACTGTTCTCTGGTGCATTAAAAGTCGAAGATATTAAGATACAACGAAAACCTGTATAATTAATCAGTGACTGTGCGTTTAGGCGGGACTGATGGAGAGAGAGAGAGAGAGAGAGAGAGAGAGAGAGAGAGAGAGAGAGAGAGAGAGAGGTGTGTGCTGCATCATATTTTATTGCAATTGAAAGCATCTTAGGAGATAATAGTTACTGAGTACTTCCCAGAATGTTTAGAAAGAAAAAGTATTCAGGTATATTGCAGGACTGATGGATGAGAGAGAGAGAGAGAGAGAGAGAGAGAGAGAGAGAGAGAGAGAGAGAGAGAGAGAGAGAGAGGGTGAGTGCTGCATCATATTTTATTGCAATTGAAAGCATCTTAGGAGATAATAGTTAATGAGTACTTCCCAGAATGTTTAGAAAAAAAGGAATTCAGTTAGATTGCTCATTTGATTATAAGTTATTGATGGACGAACCGATACTAAGTTAAAAAATAAAAAGTGTGTACGTAACGAAAAATAGAATGAATTTTTGCATTGAGTTTTATCTTTCTCAACTGCAGCCTCTATTTCCCGCCATCTTTATCAAGGTAGCAATGGAACTTTCAACACAATCTGATAACTTCCAAATCGTAGTTATTGGCAAGACTCTGGAGGTCAAGAAAATTTGACCTTACGGCTCAAATAAGCCTCGAATACTTGAATACAGTAATTTGTGACTTCACCTACTCTAATGGGGAACAGTCCCAGTGTTCGGCTCTATGTCTCCCAATTAAAATGATCAACATACACAGCAGCAAAACAAATAAATAGACTCATAACAACAGTCACGTTGTACAGAATAGTAAAAATAACTCGGTCTTAGGAGAGCCAAGGTTGAATTAATTGCAAAGACAATGTTCCCTTCCTAAAGAATGACTGAGTAACGATTATGAAGACCAATGGAAATAAATTGGACGTGGAAAAACATACCTGCTTTCACCTTCGCCTTATTTCACCGACTGCTGGATCTGAAAGCACAAAAGGAACCCGCTTTGTAAAGCAAGCATTAAATCACTAATGAGCATCTACGTTGGACTTAAAATAAACGACCTTCTTCAGGAACAATCAAATCACGACGAGATAATGAACAGCTTTATCAAAAATGTAATGTTGAGTTGAACGCACAATCTAATAGAGGTCGATAATACATTAATGGGTAATGAGCTGATTGTAATGCTCAGACAGGAGTACCTCGATATTCAAGCATAAAAATAAGCTTAGTTTTTATACACTCATCCATGCAATTAAAAGCACATGTTCACTCTCGCTCTCACACATACACATATACTCGTGATTACACAGACGCACAATAAATACTCATATACGTGTGTATATACATATATATATATATATATATATATATATATATATATATATATATATATATATATACACACACACATATATATATATATATATATATATATATATATATATATATATATATATATATATATATATATATATTTGTATAACTGAATCACGAAAGTTAGGAACGTGATAAATCCATAAATAAAGATATATGCACGAAGAAAAAATAAACGAAGGAGTAACTGCGAGACCTTTCGACGTTTCCACGTCCTTTATTAAAGCAGTTCAAGGAAAGGTCTCGCAGTTACTCCTTCGTTTATTTTTCCTTCGTGGCATATATCTTTATATTTAAATATATATATATATATATATTATTCTATATATAATATATATATATATATATATATATATATATAGACATATATGACTGGATCACCTTAGGTAATATATAGTTTAATAAACTATTTTCATTTATTCTATTTCGCTCAGCATTACTGTTTGCATTTTGGTTTCCATTAGATTTATTACATCTTATCTTCTATAATTAGTCAACTAATAATTGCAATAACTATTATTGGTGATCATCCAGTACATTATATTTTCCATATCTTTCCTTTCTTGTCTCAGTTACAATAGCATTTCAATTCAAAAGATGCTTCAACAATATCTAGATTCTAGGTTCCCTTTAATATACAGAAACACCTTTTTTATTTCACTGTACCTAATTTCGTCTCATTTCAGAGATTTCATAAAAATATATTTCATTTAAGATTCCAAAACAGATGGAGTACAGAAAGACTGGAAATAAGTAAAAAAAAAAATAAGAAAAAGAAATTGGGAGTAAAAGTTCATCAAAAGGATACTAGAAGGGACTCCAAAATTAAAAAATAATTTGTTAATCAATGGTACAATTTAATCAAATAGAAAGAAATACTGACGAATTTTCTAAGTTTATATTACCGCCAATGCACCGTGAATTTAGTGGAACAAAAGTAATATCTCAGTAATCTTAAAATCAAAGCAGAACGATGCCTTCCGCAGTGCTCAGCTTAGTGTTCATAGATTACTTTCACTTGATGCATTCATTAATCACGTGGACAGCCACACTGCTTTTCTATGATACCCAAGGTCCTTTGTTCCTTTCGTAGCCACACTTCTTTACTGGCTTCAGGGGAATTATGAGTCTCCCTATGACCCTTAGTATTTCCACCACTCTCAGTGCTTTCCGTGACCTTGCCCTTCATTAGCGCATCCACAATACCCTTTGGTGTTTGTTGATCAGTTCATCTTTTGTAGTTTTCAGAACGATTCGCTCTTCGGGGGCTAGACTGCTGTCTTATCAGCTATCACAGCGAGCTGTTTATTCAGATTTCTGGGGGACGTTTACTTAAATTAATCTCATTTGGGCGAAGAACAATTAGCATTCAATGGATTGCTGACTTAAATAATGTCCGCACTATATGTAAGGCGTACTTGGGCTTCCACATGTCCGTTAGCTGTGGAAGTTGTTGATAACGGACAGTTATCCGCACATGCACGGACGTATAACGTGAATCTGATATCAAACTGCATTAACCCACAGAGACTTGAGGGCAAATGTGACCAAATTTGATGTTGTAGACCACAAAAATTTTTCAGCAAAGACAACAGTATTCAATATTCTCATAACAAAAACACCATGAAATTTTTAAAAAACCTTGGCATCATATCAACATAAAATTTTAAAACGTAAAAGATAAATAGCGTTTCTCACATAACTTGAGATTTAGCGAAAGGATAAAATGACTTCCAAAGAAGTTCAGACTCGAATTTCGATAATCGCAACTCGCTTTTGACAAACCGTCTCATGAAGCTATTTTACCCAGAGTAAACAAGATCGAGTACTCATTTAGTAATGCATCTCAATATCTGTTAGAATTACTTCACATTGCACAGTTGTTTCTTCCTCTAAGTCTTGCAACAGGTGATCAGGAATATCCTGTTTGTGCAAACAGGGTTGTCAATGCCTCAACTTGTACCAATCCAATAGAAGGAAATTCGTGAAGTTGACCGAGTTACATCCTGACCAGCAACCCTGCAGGGAGAATTTACCAGCCACTGACAGAAATTGTAATCTGGATGTCATAATGTGGAGAGGCCTCTCTGCGAGGGAGGGAGGGAGGGCAGCAAAGCAAAACCTAGAGGTTCTTATTTAGATATGCGTATTTACCCCGCCGTAGGAGGGCATCTGATACCAGCTTAGGAACTTTGTTATTGCTCTGAAGATTAGAGCGTTATAGTTGGCAGACAAAGGCAGGGTCTGTCAAAAATTTGATGGTAGAGAAAAATTCCAATTCAGTGTATAGATATACACACACATACATACATACACACACACACAAACACACATATATATGTATATATGTATATATATATATATATATAAT
>NC_087213.1:15582972-15620472 GCF_015104395.2 Macrobrachium nipponense | reverse complement strand
AAACAAATTCAGCGCCGTTGCATTACCGAAATTTAAACAGCAAGAGGGCGAATCTAATCTGGGGCCAAATGTGCTTTTAATCTTCCCATTATCCGGTTCAGTTGCCAAAGCAGCGTTTTTCCTACATATAAAAAGTATTTATTTCACATATTTATAAATATCTGTAATTTGTATATTTTCTTTTTGTTTTTTAAGTATTTGTTCAACGCCAGGAAACTTGAGCAAATAATCGTTTCCTAGGATGTTAACATTCTAAGAAAGTATTCTTAGCATCTTCTACACATCAGGTAAGTTATTTCTTATTTGCTGAATTTCGACCCTCATTCCCACCTGTGCCAGATCGCAAAGGTGTGTTGCAAGATCCGGGTCTCTTCTATCAGGGACTGTGGTCTGTTCAAGTTGGTAAACATTCATGACTAAGTCTGATGATACATCGTATTTATGATTTCTCATTCAAATCAGTTTGCGCCTGACATTCCACACGTAATTAATGGGTGCATTTATTTGTCTGCTTGATCATTTCATTTTTATTTATTTATTTATCATTTCATCTACTTATTTAATTAGTTTTTTTATTGGCGTATCTATATGTTTCTCTAGTTTTTTTTTATTGACGTGGAAAATTTTTTTTTTTCTGGAGATGCTCTCTCTCTCTCTCTCTCTCTCTCTCTCTCTCTCTCTCTCTTCTCTCTCATTTCATTTTCATGAACCCATTATGGTTCAATTTCTCCGTCGCTACCAAGGCTTTCTTCCCACTCGGTCCATCTCCTCTTATCCGTGAAAATGTTTCATCATTTTACCCATTTCTTTGTCTAGCTTTCTCATTTACTTAATTTTCCTGTTTCGACGTTTTCTTTTAGAGATTTTTTGCACAGTTATACTTTAAAATTAAACAAATCCATGCAGTCGTATACAGAAACTTACAGTGCTAACGAAGGAATACTGTACCTTTATTTAAATCTATTTTTATGTTATTCATTTCATGAACGCGTAGGCGACAGTATATGAGCTGTCTTCGTTACTGTAACAAAATCTCCGATTCTTTCCTTTTCTGAAATAGCAGATGTCGTGCCATTACACTCACCTGTTACGTAAATTAAGCATTTGACGGTAAACACCTTACAAACTTATCGATAACGGCTATAAAACAAGGTTTTCATTCAAAGGTACAAAGAAATGTCGAGACCTAATTTAAAACAGAGAGAACCGGGGTCCGTTTCCAAAAGAACTCACTAAAACCGCCCTTCTGTTATCGCGAAATAGAGTTCAGAATCATAAATCACTTCTAAAGTCTTACATAACAAGGTATCTTGAAGTCGTTTTTGCGAAAACCGAGCGTTGGCCTTACTATAACCTGTTTATCTATGTCGCTTATCAGAGAAAGTAAATATTAATTGTTACTCTAACTTTCTATGACAACCTGATGAGATTTTAAAAAAATTAACTGCTCACTTCAAAATGCTTATAAGGTACAGATTAGGATAATTACACGTCTTTACTTAGGGTTATTTCTTAAGATTGTGGCAAAACTTACTACACACACGAACACACACATATATACAATGACAGCGGGCAGACAGCTATACATTCCAACAGGGGTTCCAGCAAGACAACAGCTCACATGATTAATTTATTAAGAGAAGTTTCGTGCCCCAAGACATTGGCACATCGTCAGTCTGGAATAAAATATATTCTTTCAGAAAACATTAAACTTAAGTGAAAAGTACAATCTAAAAATAAGAATTATTGACAGAAGCTTACAAGTACTAGAAGACTGCCGATCAGTTCAGAGAAGAGCAGAATGACTCGAAACGTGAGGACCGACCGAACTACACTTCAGGCCAAAGAAAGGGGAGTGGCAGAGAGGTCATTGTTTAAATTAGGTGATAGGTGTTTGATGCAAAGTGACTCAAGTGTTGTTAGAAAGGATGCTTGGGTTGTTGAGGTAAGGATAGAAAAATCTGCTTTTTCCATAGGAATCTTACACTTTGAGGCATGTGTTCGAATACTCGAGAGTTCGGGATTCGATATGGCTCAACACGGAGATTGTTGCAAGTCCGTTATTATAGTAACATGGGACTCAGCTATAGGACGGGATCAAGGATATCGAATCCCGAACTCTCGAGTATTCGAACACATGCCTTAAAGTGTAAGATTCCTATGGAAAAAAACACATTTTTCTATCCTTACCTCAACAACCCAAGCATCCTTTCTAACAACACTTGAGTCACTATACATCAAACACCTATCACCTAATTTAAACAATGATGTCTCTGCCACTACCCTTTCGTTGGCCTGAAGTGTAGTTCGGTCGGTCCTCACGTTTCGAGTCTTCTGGCCTTCTCTGAACTGATAGGCAGTCTTCTAGTACTTGTAAGCTTCTGTCAGTAATTCATATTTTTAGATTGTACTTCTCACTTTATTGTTTTTTAAAAGAATATATTTTATTCCAGACTGATGATGTGCCAATGTCTTGGGGCACGAAACGTCTCTTAATAAATTGATCATGTGAGCTGTTGTCTTGCTGGAACCCCTGTTGGAATATATATATATATATATATATATATATATATATAGATATATATATATATATATATATATTAGTATACACACACATATATATATACATATATATATATATATATATCAATAGATGACATATAGGTATATATATATATATATATATATATATATATATATATATATATATATATATATATATGATATATCAGTATATATACACACACACACACACACATATATATTATATAGATATATATATATATATATATATATATATTATATATAGATATATATATATATGTGTGTGTGTGTGTGTGTGTGTGTGTGTGTGTGTGTGTATAATTTTTGGTGCTCAAGAAAGTTACCGTTCCGGTTGTCAGCGTGCATTTGAGATGAGATTGCAAGCAGCCGTGCGTTCTTAATTGCAACCCACCTTTGCACACTCTGTACCGCGTACCAAATACAATGTTTAAAACAGAAGGACAACTCATTTGCCAGCAATTACCACTTTAGTTAAAATGAGAACAGACAATACCTGTCAGAATATTTCAACGCTGCAACCTGTGCACAGTGTGATATCAATTTTCAATCGTCGCCTCGAAAGTACTTACGAATTCAGAAAGCCAGTCGGTTTCGTTAACCGCCTGGGATTAAATCCTAAGTGCTGGAACATGCTGACGTTATCTGGAAGACGAAGAAGCCCCAGGAACATAATAAATGAAAGAGTCCTTGACATCTTCAGCAGGCTTGAATATTCAAAAATAGCACATATAAAAAGTCATTGATAAGTCAAAGATTGCCAACGCAAACTATTAGCATGGATATCTTTCGCATATAAAGAGCGTTTCAAAATGTATGCTTTTCATTACGAAGATAACACTGGATACGATAACATGTCCCAACACTCGCTCCAAACTATTCTAGTCTTCAAGTCAAATTAAAATGCTCATTATTTAGCAGAGGATCGATCAGTCGTCGGCAGCAACTGCCGCGTCCAAGAGCAGTAGGAAGAGAGGTAGAAGCTGAGAGAGAGAGAGAGAGAGAGAGAGAGAGAGAGAGAGAGAGAGAGAGAGAGAGAGAGAGAGAGAGAGAGAGAGAGAGAGAGAGAGAGAGGATTGTACAGCACTACTTGAGCTTATGATAATATATTTACCAAAGGTATATAGAACTCCGTTATTCTATATACCTTGACATTTACCATCAGCACTAAGTTAACGCCCGTGCTCTCTCTCTCTCTCTCTCTCTCTCTCTCTCTCTCTCTCTCTCTCTCTCTCTCTCTCTGTAGTGACCTTGTCGATAAGAAATATAATTTTTTAGCACATTAATGACAGCAAGCTGAGATATCTACCGAAAAGACATGAAAACATTAACCTGATAGATTACGATCTAACTCCTGTACAGGCCTCCCCAGCTTCGCATTACTCTTTAATTGTCACACTGAGTCCAGGCCCAAACATTTAGGTAAAATGTAGCTACTCTCCAATTCTGTAGTGATACACGAGTGGTAGCCTTCTCCACAAAACTGATGCCCTGCAACCTCTGCTCCTTGCTGAAGATATCGCACAACTTGGCTAATCTACGAACAACATCCTCATCCTTCAATTAAAGGCAGCTGAAATTCAAAGCGTGAGCAGCCTCGGAAGGAGGACCTTCAGGGCAAGGGTGCCCTCAAAGGATGTCTTCCCTAGAATGCCTTGGGCCCATCCTTCTTCCCTCCACAGAGCCGGTGTGTAAGACTGTATGCCCACACGACAAAGATCTCCTAATTTAATTCTTCTTCAGGTTCTTAGCCTCTCATATATTCGTCTAGGTCAGTGGTTCTTAACCTTTTTCAGTGCCCGTACCCCTTGATATCTCAGAAAATGTTCTCGTACCCCCATCCAATATAAATACCATACAAACATGAAAAAGATAAGTGATACAAACCTTGCTGAGAAATTATTGGATTTTTTAATTGCTGAACAAAGGTACTTTATTTCAAATGAAAAGTGTCAATCAGTAGGATACAATGAATGCAAATTATATCAGTAATTATGAGTAATGCTACATAATACACCAACACATTTTTAGTGGATCTTTTGCTGTTGTTTCTTATTAATGATGATGTTCAAACGGTACCATTGCACTGGCTATCATGTCTCGTACCCCCAGGTTTAAGGTTTCGTACCCCTTGGGGGTACAGGTACCCCAGGTTAAGAACCACTGGTCTAGGTGTAATAAATCTTTCCCTTGATAATCCCCAATTAGGTTCTGCCCTTGAAGAGTACCTGAAAGATTTCTCTCCGGTGGATGACAGCAGGTTAACTGACTGCATCAACAAAGCATTCAATGCCAATTATCAGAGGTTATGGTTCAGGATACTTGCTCCGGAATGTTGAGACCCACAAAAAAGGGAGCCTGCCTACAGTTGAGCTAAATGCCTCAATGAAATCATTTTGTTCACGGGCAAAATTTCTCAAGAAAATCAAGGACTCCACTGCTGAGGGTACCATCACCTCTAAGGATGTTGACCCCTTATTCAAAGACGTGTCTGTTGTCGAAAATATTGACCTAACGCTCCCTCAATCGTATTTTAAAGTACCCATTCATATCGAGCTGATTATCCCAGGAGCTGCCCTCTGTTCTTGGAGATCTGGGAAAGAAAAAACAAACTTTTACCCCCATTAAAAGCTACACTTGTATCCAAAAAAGGCATCGTCACAATGGAATTGCCATTTGATGTCATTTGTGTTCATTTCTGTATGAGTTTGGCTGAGGAGTGTGTCTCACCCAAGGAACAACACAATGACTAAAAAAACCTCATGAACACCAAAGTTGCTCTGCAACTTGGATGTAATTTACTCATTTTATTAGGGGAAATCTAACCATAGAAAATTTACCTTACCATTCACAGAAGAATGACATAAAGAAGACCTACAGTCGGTATGCAGTCACGGAGAGATAAAAAACAAACTGCATATAAATTCAATGCCTTTAATGCAGCAAACACCTAATTTTAAGTATACAAATATATATATACACACACACACACACATATATATATATATATATATGTATATATATATATATATATATATATATATATATATATATATATATATATATATATATTTGTGTGTGTGTGTGTGTGTGTGTACGCGCGCGCTATACACTCACACACTCACTCACACACACACACACAGATATATATATATATATATATATATATATATATATATATATATATATATATATATATATATATATAATACAAAAGCACACATAAAATAAAAGACATTTAAGAGGATTTTATATAAAATTTATTTGTTGAGACTCTTAGGTCAAAGCTATATTTCATATATATATATATATATATATATATATATATATATATATATATATATATATACGTATTTACAGACATGCATATATTGTGTATGTATGTATTTATGTATGTATGTATGCTATCCACACACACTCGCATTGCCTGAGAACAGCAGCTCTAGAGAAAGATGATAAGATTAATTAAGCGCTTTCCCAACCAATTATCGTAAACAGATAACGAAAACTTGCAGCTGAAACACGTTCAAACAAGAACTACCCCTCCGGGTGCGGGCGGTTTCATCTATCGTAATTACGCGTAATCTGAGGTAGAGGAAAAAAATTTTAATCCTCTCAGACGTCTGAAGTTAGTCTTGAATTTCAACGTTACATTGGATGTAAGAGGTCTCGTTCCCTCTACATATATTATGTATTATATGTATGTATGTGTAAATACATACACACAAACATTTACATAATATATATATACATATATATAAATAAATAACATATATATATATATATATATATATATATATATATATATATATATATATATACATATACATATACACAGATAAATAATTTCAGAATGATCCTATAGTTCCGTTTAGTGTTAGTACTGTTTTGTACATGAATATTAAAGTTATGTCATATGGATATTCTAAAATAAGTTGTAGCATTGAATGTAGACTCTCTCTCTCTCTCTCTCTCTCTCTCTCTCTCTCTCTCTCTCTCTCTCTCTCTCTCTCTCCTATCTCTCTGACCAGTCTCTTCTCTCATCTCTCTCTCTCTCTCTGTACTTTTGAATTATTACGTAATTTTAGGTTTGAAAGCTTTGATGAGGGTAGACGGATTGGACGAAGGCTTTATTAAACATTCTCTCGTCAAAGGTAATTATTTCATTTTTTTCTCTCGTTTTGGAATATTCCATTCTCACTAAATTAAACATTATTTGACACCAAGAAATTTTTATGATGCCCCGATTACAGTAATCTCTAGGTTACTGTTATACTGGTACTTGTGCTAATTTATGAAGCGAGCTCTAACGTTTATTTGATAGAGAATATTAAATGAAAAAGCAAATGAAAATACAAAATACAAATGAAATTGTAATAAAAAAAAAATATAAATAAAAATAAAAGGAGATGAAACTGCTCGCTTTTTGCTGCAAAGTTTTTCTTCAACAGCGGTTATTCAGAGGACCTAACTGACAATTATTATTGATGAGCAGAAAATAGCCGAAATAGCCTTCTTCCTAAATTTTCTTTTCAGCTTTTATGAATGAAAACAGAAATAAGTGCTGTCCTCTGTGTAGCAGGGCATTTTCAAAAGCGGACAATGCATCGTAACGTTTGATCAATTAATCGGTGATTTGCAGTCACGCAGCGTGGCTCTGTGGCGTCAAATTACTTTCCTTGCATTTATCATTTCAGCCCGTGAAGCCTGCTGTGAAATATGTCCTTGTAGCTTTCAAAAGCCAATTGTCTGATCAAAGGAAAACATTCAATCCATTGCAATTCATCGGCAAAGGGCATCATATACTATCCTTTGCAGTCAATGACCTCGGTTTTATGTATTCCATCAGCGGGTTTGACTCTGTGATTGGTTACCCCCAGATAGTCATGAATCAAGCCATGTTTGTTCGTCTGCGCACCTGTATTTACTTCCAGTCTTTTGTCTCTGAGGTTATTTGTATGCATTATGCATCACACTGAAGATAATTCTCCTTTTGTAGAAATAATCAGGAGCGAATAACCAATAAAAGACCGAATGAATTATATAAAAATCAATATCCACCAACCCACAAAAACACACACACACACACACACACACACACACACACACACACACACATATATATATATATATATATATATATATATATATATATATATATATATATATATATATATATATTTCTTCAACAATGCGTGATCCAAGGGGCCTCTGTGAAATTGGTGCCCATGTCTTCTGGGTGTTCCAACTTTTCTGATGCCCAAAATGAGCCCGGTGCTATTCATACCAATGCCGTTACTACATTTGTCAATTTGTAGTTATGGGGTCGTTTCCAACGATTTTGCTGTGCGGTTTTCTCAATCTCCATAAAGTTGTTGGACTCGCCTCACTAACTTACAGAAATGTTTTTTCTACATAAGAACGGTGGTCATCGGAGACTGAGAATGTGACTCCCCAAATAAGAGAATAATGGATCGACTTTCAATGTTAAATCAATCTTATCGACATTTAACAAAGGCTGTTGAAACCGTTAGAAAAGGAATCGCGATCATAAGTTTCTTTGGAAGCGTATATTCACTCCACGAATAACCGCAAAGGAGGGCCTATGAGTGATGCTTTAATCTGGTCTAATAATACTCTTATACCCAGGGAAATCATCTGCTGGTCATAAGGGTATAGATTCCTGTCAGAAGATAAGTTTCTCAGGCAATCCGTTGAAGCTCGGTTACATTTGGGGCCAGCAAAATATTATGAAATACACCTAATATGATTTAATCATCTTTTTTAATTCCATGCACATTAGTTTTATGTAATGCATTTTACAAGCTTTTAAACACGTTCCGAGTTCCTGGTTGGACAAGTCGGTTACATACTCGACTACCGATCCCAGGGTCCAGGTTCGATTCCCCGCTCTGCCAATGCGGAATCAGAGGAATTTATGTCTGGTGATAGTAATTCATTTCTCGATGTGGTTCGGATCCCACAATAAGCTGTAGGTCCCATTGCTAGGTAACAAATTGGTTCCTAGCCACATAAAAAGGTCTATTCCTTCGGGCCAGCCCTAGGAGAGCTGCTCTTCAGCTCAGCGGTCTGGTTAAACTAAGATGTACTTAACTTCAACAAGTTCCGAACGCTATTTTTCGGCTAAGAGGACTTATAAAAATAGCTGATTTAATATGCGTTAATTATGAGTACAAATCACAATCGAGAATTGTTACAACTCTCTCCCTGACATTCCCCGCAAACTCGTTCTCAAACTCACTCGCCGCTGTGTTGTTATGTGAGCAGATGCCATCGCTGAACGCGCTGTCGGGTTTCCGGAATTTCGAAACTGCTCCCATAAGACACCAACATCAGTCGCTTAACAGTAAATAGTCGCCTTTCTCGGGAGAGATCCCATCCATTTGAAATGTCCTTAAAATAACAAGAGAAGCTTTCGACAAACGGCACCCCACCAAAATAAGAGCAGATGCGCTGCAAGGTAAGAAGAGCATCAGAAACCTGGCAACCACCCCCCCCCCCCCCCGCCCCCCTCCAAACTTCGTCCATTACTTCGCCAAAGTTTCCGAAGAAGAATGGCAATGGTGCATGAACAACAAGCGGAGGTCCTTTGGTCTAGGATCTAATGGGATCTTTAGATCAAGGACGTAGAACGATGCTGTATTGGCTCTCTTTGAGACCGTAAACTATTGAATATTGAGAGAGGAAATGGCCCACTCTGGGATGTCAAGGCGATGCACCAGATCCCCATAACATCGTTAGGCGTGCGGTGCGGGGACGGCGGTGGCGGGTGGGGCAGGGCGGGTGAGGTATAGGATATGACGACGACAGGAGGATGAGAAGGGAAGGGGGTGCAGGGGGGAGGAAGGGGTGCGGAGGAACCTCCTAGATGACGCGAATATTTACATTTTTGGTTTCGTAATGGAGGTCATTCTGCTTTTGTTTACACGACTGTGCCCTGTTATTTGCCCTTTACAAGGAGTTAAACAACTACACTGGAATCATTTCCGTCCCGGCAGTTTTGCCATCAGCGAAGGCCGTATCTTTGTTGTATTAGTTTTCTATTGTTTTTGTTTGTTTGTATGGTGATTTTACGTTGCATGGAACCAGTGGTTATTCAGCAACGGGACCGACGGCTTTACGTGACTTCCGAACCACGTCGAGAGTGAACTTCTATCACCAGAAATACACATCTCTCACTCCTCAATGGAATGGCCGAGAATCGAACCCGCGTCCACCGAGGTGGGACGCTAATACCATACCAACCACGCCCCTGAGGCGCTGTATTAGTTTTCTACGTAATAATAAAAAAAAAAATATATTTTCCTCTGCCTGTATGTCGTTGTCCTGACCCCATTTTCTTTTTCTCTCTCAATAAATATTCGTCAGTCTATTGATCTCTCATCATGCATTTTATATTACTGAAATTACAGGTTCTTTATATCGAATTTTATCTCTCATAATTGGGAGGGGCTCGGCCGTTCATGGCTACTCTTTTTCATTCGAGAAGAACTTCAAATCTTTACATGCTAATGACATATATTTTTTAAACGATAAGCCTTCTTTGTTTTTTAAACCGTCCTTGAGAGCTTTACTGGTCATTTTTTTGTTTAAATCATAATTTTCTCTAATTAATCCTCTAGTAATGAGTTCCTTGAATGCAGGTACACTTACACATACTTACTTTTGTTTATTTCGTTTTAACAATTCATTCAGTTTGTCCCATAAGAATTTATGCTGCTAATTCTGTTGCTGCTGCTGCTGCTGCTACTACTACTACTACTACTACTACTACTACTACTACTAATAATAATAATAGTTGAAGAAATTCCACAATGATCCCAGTGTGTGAGATATATATATATATATATATATATATATATATATATATATATATATATATATATATATATATGAATAACTTGATCACGAAGTATATGAAACGTGATGCTATGTATAAATAAAGGTTTTTGCCACGAAGGAAAAAAATGAAAAGCGAGATAGGCAAGCACTTTCGGTCTAGGTCGAACTAGACCGAAAGTGCTTGGCTATCCCTCTTTTAATTTTTTTTCCTTCGTGGCAAAAACCTTTATACATATATATATATAGTATTATATATATATAATATATATATATATATATATACACATATTGTATATATATAGTATATATCCATATAACAGTAATAATAAACAAGAGCTTTGAAGAACCTTATCAAGGAGAATCGAGCATGTTCTCGAAAGTTCTCAGCTTATATATATTATATATATATATATATATATATATATATATATATATATATATATATGTATGTATGTATATATATATATGTATATATATATTTATTTATTTATTTATATGTGTGTACATATACAGTTTTCTGTAAACGAAAACTACTGACATAGCAATTTGTCTGTCCGCCCTAGGATCTTCAAAACTGCTGAGGCTAGAGGGCTGCAAATTGGTGCGTTGATTATCCACACTCCAATCATCAAACAGACCAAATTGCAGCACTCTAGGCTCAGTAGCTTATATCTTATTGAAAGCTATAGTCAGCCATGATCGTGCGTAACACAGGCCACCACCGGCCCGTGGCTGAAAGTTTCATGGGCTGAGACTGACAGTTTCATGCAGATTATACGTTGTACAGAAAACCTGATTGCATCTATTACTTCTTTGCTCATTTTCCTAATGACGGCTTTCAGCCAACTCTTCATCACCACGCTTTAAATTTCCCGGAGCCTTTACATATCTGTACGTCTAATTTAAATAACTATTCAAACATTTATTCGTCTTTCTTTCGGAAATGCTGCAAAACTGGCATCACCATTTGACTAAATTACGGATGATTAAAACGAGTGAGTTTGATGAGTAAGGAATTTTCAATTGCATAGACGGTGAGCTCTGAAATCACCAATACCCACAACAGACAGATTAGTAATGATAATCGTAACACTTTTGTTGCGAAATGTTGCCTATACGAATTTTCCCGCTAGCAAAAATTAGTCCTATAACAACAAAATTAGATTGCAATGACATTTAAGTCAAATAACTATTGTAAATAACATATACCTACTGTATACCTTAAATTTACTGTTAATTAGTGCATACAAAATACTGTCAAAGAATAGTTGAATTCCTCGGATACCAATCAGCCATCTGCCTGCGAAATTCCTGCTTCAAAGTACATATTAGCTCTGGAAACATCAAAGAGCTGACGATGTATTACGTTCCCCCTCCGCGTGATCAAACTCAAGGACACAACGCTGATTAACATCAATCAACCTCGCTTTCAAGGCGAAAGGCAGAGGTTAATGATCGATGCCCTGTCGCAGAGATTGATGACTTTACAATACGTAGTCATCAGGCGTCATCGATGATGCATTTGTATTTGTAATTGGTTGAAATTTAATTCATTGCATAAACAAGGCTGAATCTGTTCACTGAGATATCTTTCATTTTCTGTCAAAGGCGTTTCTAAGATCTATCAACTTTAAGGTACGAGTATACTCTATTTGTTTGTTTGTATATGGTGTTTTTACGTTGCATGGAACCAACAACGGGACTAACGGCTTTACGTGGCTTCCGAACCACGTCGAGAGTGAACTTCTATCACCAGAAATACACATCTCTCACACCTCAATGGAATGCCCTAGAAACGAACTCGTGGCCACCGAGGTGGCAGGCCAAGACCATACCGATCACGCCACTGAGGCGTTGAGTATACCCTATCCAGAATGCATCTGCAGTACTCAATTCATCTATATCTACGCGCACACACAATTGTGCGTATACATAAATTCTTGACTGAAAACCATTCTCTTTTCTGCGTGAAACGAAAGAGCTTGATATGAGCTCAAACTTGCCTTCTATAACTCCCTCCGTCTCTCTGTACATAGGATCGCTTCCACCTGCAATGCTTTCCCGCGGATTAGAAGCTACGAAACCTTAGTCGATTTGCAATCTCTAGAAACGTCTTGAATAAACTGATTACACAATAGTTTCTGGACGTCAACAAGGCCTACAAAACTTTACAAATTTCTTATTATGGAATTACTTCTTCAAAAGGGAACTTATAAAGTTAATTTGTACTAACCCTAAGTTCCGAACATCAGAGAAAATTAAGCATACTCGCACGCGCGCGCGCACACACACACACACCCACATATATACACGTATATATAGATAGATAGATAGACAGACAGATATAGATACATATACATTTTATTTTCATATATGCGTATATATATGTATGTGTATAACTGAATCCCGAAAATATGGAACGTGATGAATGAATATATAAAGACAAATTCCAGGAAGGAAAGGGGAACGATGGAGGTCTGCAAACCTTTCTCTTTCCTTCGTGGAGCTGGTCTATATATATGAATACTTATCACATTACCGTGATTCATATAAAGCATTCGAGCTACAAATGTCCTTTAATATCTAATTCGCTCTACCTCGGAATTGATAAATTTTCATATATGTACCGAGGGGGAATTTTTTTAGTTGATAATAATTATTATCAACTAAAAAAATTCCCCTCGGTACATATATGAAAAAATATCAATTCCGAGGTAGAGCGAATTAGATATTAAAGGACATTTGTAGCTCGAATGATTTATATGAATCACAGTGATGTGATAAGTATTCATAACAAGGCTGCGTGGGTCAAACGCTCGAATCGGCTAGCATGGTGGAGGGGGTTTCATATCGATTCTAATTACGAATACAACGAGATCGGCGTTGATTTGTAATGGTCAGAATCGATATAAACCTTTAGCCTCCCTGATAGCAGATTCGGTAGCGTCACTGTCCGTTCCTGATCTCGTTCCCCGTCCAACTGGACGGTGGTTCGATCCCATGGGGGAACGAAATTATTATCAACTAAAAAAATTCCCCCTCGGTACATATATGAAAATATATCAATTCCGAGGTAGAGCGAATTAGATATTAAAGGACATTTGTAGCTCGAATGATATATATATATATATATGTGTGTGTGTGTGTGTCTGTGTATGTGTGTGTACCAGCATCTATGCATGTATGTATCTGTGAATTTAGCAATTATTTATTCACACAAGTTTGAAATGTAATGAAAAAAATTTTCTCCTACTGAAACATGAAGAAACCCATGAAAGGTTATGTTGAAATTTTATCCATTAAATGTTAAGGATGAAGTGAGAGTTTATGTAATTGAAGTCCACTGTTCACGGAGGCAGTTTTATGCTACTTTGCAGGTGAAAGCAATTCTTGATGCACTGCATCAATGCAGACGAAAACCAAACTAGATGCATTTCAACACTGCATATTCAGCGTCGAGTTCTCTTTTCATTTGTCTCTTGCTGTTGTTGTATCTAATATTCACGCGCATTCATCTTATATCCCCTTGCATTGTCTCTCATCACAATCCTTTCAAGATCAATTTAGACCGATTGTTCTTTAACTATCGGATGTATCCAGCGACCTTTATCGACCACAGACGAGAATCAGGCCGAGAAGTTGCTTTCATTTTCCCCTTCAGCGATCATATATTCGACCGTGGAAAATACAGAACGATTCAAAATGCGTTAAAAGCAAGAACTTGCTTCATCAAATTTTCAGTAACAGACGTAATTATGTAAGATCGGGAACACAGTTCCCACAACGATTTTTAAAAATTCGTGCATTTTTTTCAATTCACAGCAAATGCAATTGTGACCTGGGATTATACAAGCTAATACAATTGCCCGCCGTTTATTTCGTAAATATTTTACGGCAAATGCTCAATAACCGAACAAATAAATTACTGAAAACCGAGCGAAAAATATTGCTTAATTTAGTGGAGCATTTTGGTACAAATAGTCCGCAATCAATTAGTCGTGAAAACTGATTAAAGCACGTTAATTTTCAACATGATTTTATGTTGCATTATTGAAATGATGCACTTCTGCCGAAAAAATGCTAAGGTTAGTATACAGAGGGAGGTCATTCGGATGGGCAGTACGTTGACCACATGTAACCCGGGTCCAAAGATAAAAGAGCAACTAATTAAAATGAAAAGGCGTGTAATATATATATATATATATATATATATATATATATATATATATATATATATATATATATATATATATATTATAGCTGAGTATGTGCGTATGCATGAAATATTTTCATTTTCAAGTAAGTGTGAATATGAAAAAAATATTCGTGCACAAGCGCATTCAAATAGAGAGAGAGAGAGAGAGAGAGAGAGAGAGAGAGAGAGAGAGAGAGAGAGAGAGAGAACGATAAAACCAACGTTTTCCCTTGGATAAAAACGGCAGTACATCTCTCGCACGACAGCCAATGATCCATTTACTTAAAAGCTCACCCATACAGCGGCACAAGAACTTTCAAAGCAGAGCATATCCCCAAACACGACGTTAAGTGCCAATCTCTTCAAAGCATTTTATGGAGAGATGTGGAACGATTTTTGGTGAACGGGCTTTCGCTCCGAAAATGTGTCTTTGTTTTATTCTGACTTCATGTTTTCATATGCCGTACTCTTTTGGATGTTTAGTCTGCTGTGGAATGGAATGCACTTCATTCGTATGTTTTTCCTGAATCATTTTTTTAATAAAACGGCGGTCTAGGTCTCTTCATCGAAAATGACAAGATATTAGATAACTTTGTACCCATAGAGAATAAAAATTTACAACACTGTAACTCAAGCCCTGTGGTGAACAGGTAACATCGTGGTTAATAATATCCATAGTAACATGTATCTTCAAAGGAGAAACAATTCTACAGTTATGTAACGGTACAAATATATTAGGAAATAAAATTTTACAGATTCTCGAAAGTATAGTTTTATTTTTAAATGTATTGTACAGTTACATAACGGGATTTGTTTCTGCAATATGGTAGCTATTAACAATATACTCATACTTGGGCACAAGTTTGACCTTCCTCAATAACTTTCAGCATGACATTCAGACATATGTAATACACCTGGAATTTCAAGATTAAATCGTTTCTATACCCATTACGTCTTCTCATCTATTTACTGAACAGACAACCGCCTCTGACCTCGCAAAACACACACACACACGCACACACCCCCACACAAGCACACACGCACAAATCGATGGTTTGAACCACAGGACAGAACCTTCCAACTCCAAAACCGGACAGAGGGGGGCGGGGAGTTCCACTGTGGGGCTCGCACCCCCACCTTCTACCAGACATGCCTTAGGGGTCTGATTTATCGTAGCAAGATTTGATAAGCCAATAAACTTGGTAAAAATCACGGTGAACATGAGTAAGCATTGGACTTTAGCTAGATGGCGCTGTCAACAAATAACTGAATTATAGATAATCTAATCGATGTTGAGTACCGTAATTATCGATATGCCCTTGATCTACAGAGCTAGTATGTTACCGATCTTTCTACCGGTCCAAACTTTCCTTGCATTTATTTTATCTTCCCATGATAGTTATGAGCTTTCTAGGTTTGCGATTCTTCCCCTGAATAACTTTTTTCATATATTTCAACAGAAGGACGTATTTGAAAACACTGATGCTCACACAGGGGTGGCAGGCTGCTTCCAGGTTATCTGTGCACTATTTTTTTTTTTTTCGTAATACCGTGAATATCCTAATGCCCATGTATTATATTCACGGCATTGTATAGCTGTACAATTCTGCTTATCGACAGAAAGATATTTCATATATTGCGATAAATCTAATGTTTATTCGCTTTGAACTTTCCTATTTGAGAGAGAGAGAGAGAGAGAGAGAGAGAGAGAGAGAGAGAGAGAGAGAGAGAGAGAGAGAGAGAGAGAGAGAGAGAGAGAGAGAGGTAAAACATAGCTCTAGAAATTGAACACTAAAATCTCAGTAGCTGGGCAGACCGACAAAACCAGCAAATATGTTTCATTTATTTTTAGTTTTCAAATCACATTTTCTTTAGTTTCTAGTTCATCTGTCTTTTCCCTCTGCCTATTGTTGATTATGTCACTATCTTAATTATGGTGATCACTTATTAAACTGCCATTCTCACGAACAAATCCAGTGACGCCCCCGTGTTCTTCTTCCGATCCGGCACCTTTAAGCCCTGCTAATTTATGACACTTTTTCTCATTATGTCATTCACCCAGAATTATGTACAGAGCCACATTCTGGATCTTTTTCTCTACCTAAATATATCTGCAATTTTCTCTCCGACGATACATATTCCTCTCTCTCTACGCACCTATACAGGCATGCAGTTTGTTAAAATAGTTATATGCCTCATTTGATAAAGGAACTTGTATATATTTTGCAATTGCAGTGCATCTAAATCGAATCATCAAGATAACATTCTTTCTGAGTTCAAGTGAGTTGACTGTAGTCATGGCATTCTACTTGGCTGCAAATAGGTTCAGTATAAAGCTTTTGAAATTTCCCTTAGATACAACGAGTTCAGTGAAAAGTTACAGCCTGCCAAAAACCATTCGGCTTTTGGCGGGATTTCTATTAAGGACTGATCTTCTAAAGCTCTCCAGAAGACAATCAACACCTTGCAGAGAAATGTTGCAGTATATATGGAAATGAATTACACTTTTCAGGTTACGTTTTTAAACACCAAAGTGTAAAGACAGAAATTTTCGGAAAATAGTCTTCCTTTTCATTTCTGTCGTCATCTTTTTGCTCCACCTCTCCATCTCGTAATAAAGGAACGGAGCAGACAGAACGCCCAAACTTTTAAAGTGAAGAGGTTCTTATAAGACACCCTTAAGTTCTCTCAAGAGCTCTAACACAGAAAGTCTCTAAACACCATCATCTACTTTGGCTGAGCTAATAATGTCGACGGGGAGGGCAGGCAACTGTGTGGTTCAAGTTTCTCGTTTCGATAGAAGATTCAAGGAAGGTCATTAGTGGCATCAAAATGGGTGAACAAGGAGTAGCAGTATGTAAGTTTAAATCGTATAAGTTTTAATAACCTACTTTACATATCCAATCATTATTTCTCCACTTTTGTTAGGACGTTGACTTCGATAAAATGGGTTATTCTGATAAAATATTCAGGAAATTCTGCAAAGAACGCTAAAAGACAGGAAAAATACAATAAAGCAACTTCTAAATATATCTACTTCAGTCACTCAAATGATGCTGACAAAATCATTTCCTAAGGAGGAAATTATTAAAAATGATTTAACGCCAAGATAATTGACGAGACAAAGGAAAACTCGCCTTCTCCATATGCTACCTCTTTTATCTTAAGAATATGGTGAAAATGACAATGAACATCAAGTTATTTTGATGTATATTAGCGATGTCCATCTAAACGGCAACTTCAGAAATGCCGTAAAAAAGGAGAACGCATTAACACCAACAGGATCTTAACTTTCAAATGTACAGAAAACCAAACCAAGCACTCTTCGTCAAAGGAGTCGATCTGAACGCTGGCACGAAAGCAATATTAGTCAAGGGAAACCGTGCTGTGGGTTTATAACCTAAGCCAGAAACGACAGAGTGACCACCAGCGAGGGCACCAACAGTGGTATTCAAGCGTCATAGCAGTTGACCACCATTCCTGTTCAACTTTATTGGGGTGTTCGGTTAGACAATGAAAGATAATTATCACTTGCTGGTTAGACGGGCGCTTCTACAACGATGAACAGCACGTTCAAGCTTGTAGCGCTAGTAAAATCAAAGCAATTTAGTTTTCAACGAGTTTGCATAAGCCTATTAATGAATAACCCTGACATGATAAAAAAAAAATGTTTCAACTCAATCTTATATTTCTCTACGTCTTCTGTTAGCAACTGTTCGTCTGTCTATCAGCTTCCCCCATCTCTCAGTATTTTCGCTCACCAGCATAATCAAACTTAATTGCGCGTATGAATATGTAAGTAATATTAATAATGCTATGCATGAGCATTATAAAGGGATTTTTAATATGATCGAGATGCTGAAAACAATCACGCCTCGAGATTACATTCGACAAGGAGAGCGAGATTTTTTTCCCCTTCTCCCTTCGTTATCATGAAAGCGAATGATCTCAAAACTTCATTCAGGAGCTTTGTACAGCTTTTGGAGGAGAGACGCGTTCTCGGTGGGAAATCGAGAAAACTTGTGAATGATTGGCTGGTTAAGATAAATGTATTGGAGGCTGTTAGTGACCTAGGTATTGACTGGCGGACTGATTAATGATTGACGCAAAAAAAAAAAAAAAAAAAAAAAACCAGGAGAAACTATCATTACTTTTAGTTTAGATGGAAATAAGAAAGAGACCTTAGTCAAGGCGGGTGATAAAACGAAAGCCTGGAACCATTGATAGATTAATTTTTACTAAATGGCGACGGAATAATACGAAAGATAAGTGCAGAGAGCTCGTTCGTCACTTGTTATTACTAAGAAAATATAACAAACCACAAGGCCAAATCACTCATCAGGCTGGAATACAGATTAATTTATCGGTGCAACAAACTTAGTTTTTTTTTTATTGTTTATACACACAATACTTATGCATATGTGTGTCTGTGTATATTAAATATTCATACATACATACATACATACATACATACATGCACACGTATATATACATCAATACCTATACGTATATATACACATACATATACCTATCATATTATGTTAACAGTATATAAACACACACACACACACACACACACACACACACACACACACACATATATATATATAATATATATATATATATATATATATATATATTATAATATATATATATATATATATATATACTACAAGTATAAATATATGGAGTAAATAATCTATGAACAAATTTGATATGTCCTCCTATGTTCCTGTTTGTGCAATAAAGGAAATGCATAAAAACTGGGTCTCGAGACTAGCTTCTGAGCAATTCATCACTTTTTTTTTTTATTATTAATTAATATAATGTATGAACGAGCCAGACATTCGGTCTCTCCTCCTATAGAGTAAAAACCCGAGTCATTGCGCATTGTTTATATTTTCTTTGTATACATACAACCTCATACATACATAATACATATATGAATACATACACACAGATTCCAATACATTTATCTTAACCAGCCAATCATTCTCAAGTTTTCCCGATTTCCCACCGAGAACGCGTCTCTCCTCCAAATGTATATGTGCACACACACACATATATATATATATATATATATATATATATATATATATATATATATATATATATATATATATATATATATATATATATATATATATATATATATATATATATATATATATATATATATATATATATATATATATATATATATATGTATATATCACACAATCGATCTTAATAGTATATATATTATATATATATATATATATATATATATATATATATATATATATATATATATATATATATATGATGTAAGTATGCGTTTGTGGTTGCGCGCGGTGTGTATGCGTGCAAGCGAAAGCACATGAGCTAGTATGTATATGTACGAATGTTAACAAAAACTGTATAGTTATACCTGAAGTTTATGGTGCATCTCTCAGAAGAGTACAATCAGCTCATTGCCCATCAAATGCGTTATCGACCTCTAATAGATTATTATGCTTTTAACTCGGCGTTACATAGTTGATAAGGCTGTTTGTTATCTCGTCGAGATTTGATTGTTTCCGAAGAAGGTCGTTTATTTCAAGTCCAACGCAGATAGCCAGTCGTGATTTAATGCTCGTTTTAAAACGTGGGTTCCTTTGGTGCTTCCTGCAGTCACAAGAATAATGCAGAGGTGAAGATAGGTAAGTTTTCTCAAAAAATAATTTTAAAAAAATTTTCCACTTTTCTCTCTGTTAATTCACCCGCTGGTCCCACAACATCCCCCCTCTTTTTTTTTATTGGCTTTCAAAAGTTCTTTATGTCTTTACAATATATTTCTAAATAATAATAATAATAATAATAATAATAATAATAATAATAATAATATATTAATATTATTATTATTATTATTATTATTATTATTATTATTATTATTATTATTAATTATTATTATCGATCCCGATAGGCGAAAGAAATTACTTCTATTACGCACACCACACGTGATTGTGTATAGATTATTATCATAATCATGTTTTTGACATTGTTGTTGTTTTATTCTCACTACGTATGTGCCTACATCTTTGAACCATTTAACCAGCCACATATTTCACCAGATTATAGATATATTTTTTTATCTTGGAAAGGTTAAGACACTTACCTATCTATTCGACTATATATATATATATATATATATATATATATATATATATATATATATATATATATAAGAATATACATATGTAATATGTAATTGTAATAACCACAATTTTCTCTTAACTTCTCGAATTCTTCGCGTTTTTTTTTTTTTTTTTTTTAGATACGTTTGTCAGTGCAAAGCCTAGCGATCCCAGTGCAAGAATTATGAAGAAATTACGATGTCCGATAGCGGGAAACGAACCCGCGTCCCACAATCATGACGAGGTCACGTGACCTCGTTATGATTATTTATTGGACTTGGATCTTAAGGGTTTCCAATGACAAGTTTATCCCCCCCCCCCTCCCCCCCCCCCCCCCCCCCCCCCCCCCCCCCCCCCCCCCCCCGTCCCCGCTCCACACCCAAAGCGCAAATAATTCGTGAAGTTAAGAAGGCATTGAGGCTATTACAATTACATATGTATCTAGTAAAAAGTGATGTATATGTACTAGGTACTACATTCATGCATATATATATATATATATATATATATATATATATATATATATATATATATATATATATATATATATATATATATATATTTACAACGGTACGAATCCTAACACTTCTATGTATGTAGCAGCATTGGTGCTGTTACTGAAGGCTGCCTCCTCCATCTCTTCTTCACTCAGAACATCAGGCAAATCATGGATATCACAGGTAAGAAGAGTGAAAACTTAAGCCAAAATATGAATTTTGTATGTATGATGAGTAAAAACTATATATAAAACACTGATATCTTTAACAGCGGTCTAGACACTTCAATTATCAAAAGAAAACTGACAAATCCTGAAACAGAATTTCGAGAGCTCAGGATAGCTGATAGGAAACTTAAGGATAGATATTGATGTCTCAAGAGAGGCGAGTGTAAACTTTAAATAGAATAAAAACAGACACACGATAACAAGTAAATCTTCAATTTGTTGCTTCTTACAGTACAGCAATAAGGACACGCCGCGAATCGAAAATTATCTACAAAAGAAAGGAAGAGAGAAGGAAAGAAAAGCGTATGTAAAAACTCTTTGGAAATTTACATTCTACCTTCTGTTGCGGGAAATTGTCCCGGACACCGAGCCAGCGTGCTTACGCATGTATGTTTACTCATGTATGTTTAATACCGTCCCTCTCTTTAAAGTGTGAATTATTCATATCCCTCTTCCGCAGTTTTATGCATCTCCCAACTTAACCGGTATTCCGGTTTCGTCTGGAGCTGTGGATAACGAATGCTCACGTAACCTGAGATATCTGTATCTCCCCTGACGCCTTTCGCAGAGAAAGGCTTACCGAGATATTCATATTCTGTTTGAAGACATATTACCAAAATAATGTATAATGTTTTCAGTCAGCCTTTTTGAGATATGAATTAGTATTGCGCTAGAACTTGTCAGTCAATTTTTGGAGATGTGGGTGTCAGTGTTCTTGAAAAAGTAAAGGTTTTCCTATCGATATTCTGTCTGAGGTTTTTTTGTCAGTTTTATTAAGAATAAACACACACGCAAACACATACACGCACACACACATATACATACATACATATATATATATATATATATATATATATATATATATATATATATACATATGTATATGTGTGTGTGTGTCTGCGACTGGCTAACTGAATTTCTGCACCTATTACTTATACAAAATTTCGGCAAAAAATGAATATCTTCATGATCGTTCTTTTTTTTCTTATTTTTGCTCATATTTTTTTTCTTTCGCTTTATTATTTTTCTATGAATTCTGTTTTGTTCATATTCTCTGTAGATTTACCTATATAGTTATTCATTTACTGATGAATAAGGAACAACGGCAATAAGTGAACCTGGTGCTGGAGAAATCCAAGTTATGGAGACAAAATCCAAACGCCAGCCAGAGGAAGCAACTCCCCAAAGCTTCAAGACCTACAAACGACGGTTTTGGATCCTGGGAATCTTCTCCTTTTTAGCCTTCTTCCAGGTAGGAGCGTGACTCCCTTTTATACCTTTTCTAAGCACGAACGTGGCCCCTATCGGCCCTCTTCTAGGTACGAAATGCAAATAGCATTTTCGTCAGTACGGGAATTACATTGGTGGCCACATATTTGTTTTACCTGCTCATTCCACCCGAAATGAATATCGTGCATTTATCAAAAACGTCTTAAAAATTTTTCTACCCCTTTACCATTTAGTGTCTGCAGTGGAACTTATGGGGCCCTTTAAGTGAGAGTGTGGACTTTGCTTTCGATGGATTTGGTTCGGGCACAGTGGCCATGATCGCCAACTGGGGCACCATTATGTACCTACTATTCGCATATCACACTGTTCGCATTATGGATAAAAAAGGGACTCGCGTTGCAGTCCTTATCATAGCAGTTTCTGTTACTGTCGGGACCGTCCTGAGGGCTGGAGCTCTCTTAATTAATTCGGATATCCTGTTTAAAGTGTAAGTTTTCATATAAACAAATTCTTTGATACTGACATCGAGCTGTGGAGTTTTAGGTGATGTTGCATTCTATTCTCTTTGATCTAACCATATAATAAATCATATTTAACATTCAAATCATAAATAAAATTTAATGCGCTTTAGAACCCACTTAGAAAGTTTTTAAAGTACTCATGAACGCAAACACACCTTGTAATAAAAGAGAGAGAATGATGTCATACCTAAACGAGAAAGTTCTTTTGGCTGAGGCCTGGTATCAGTGACTTCAAATGCTCACAGGATGTGTCACATAGGAGCCATCGTGAATGGGGCAGTGGGTCCCATTGTCATGATATCACCTCCTGTGATAGCTGCCGTGTGGTTTCCTCCAAATGAGAGAACAACAGCTACAGGTAAGTCACCAGATTTCATCAGGTAAAATTAATAGCCAAGTTACAGAGTATACTACACTGAAGTGAAAGTTGTTTTGTAACTTATAAGAAACATATAGCAGTTCGAGGTTGGTCTTCCAGAGAAAAACTAGCTAAACGACAGTTCTTTATCAAAGCGACAGAAAAGATGAAGTGCTAACATATGATAGCCATTATCATTATAGAGCTCTCATGTATGAAAATAATATGATATAATCAAAACAAAAAATATTAATTATGCTTTAGGCAGTATTGAACACTCCTCGTATATACCTTCAGCTCTAAACTGAAGTGTGTTCTATGCTGCAGTTATCCGTCTTGTGCCTTTGTTAACTGTTCTCTGCCAGTAGCCTCATGTTGAGTTACTTTCTTCCTTTAGCCCTCTAATCCAAGGTGTTTTGCCCCAAGCCTATGCTGCCCTGAAGTCTGCATTCAGTTCCACATTGTATTGCATTTAGTGCTTAGCCTATGCTGCACTGCTTTCTGCCTTCAGCCCTTTGATGCAGTGTTCTCGTCTCTTAGTTTATGAAACACTGCTTTCTGCCTTCAGACTGCTTTATTCTACCCTCAGCCTACGCTACACTCTTTGCTATATTGAGCTGTAAGTTGCACCGTGTTCTGTCCTCAACCCTACTCTATTTCTGTCCGCCCTCAGTCTTATACTGTATTGCCTTCAGCCCTCTTCTAAATTGTGTTCTGTCTTCAGGTCTACACCACAACAGTTTCTGCTTTCAGCCTTTCATTGCCTCTATGTTCAAACATACACTCTAGCTAGACGCCTAACTTTCTTTGTTTTGCTCCATTTTTACTTCTCAGTTAAAATATTCCCATAAAAGTCTATAAATGAGACACACTGGTATGGTTCAACTGTATCCTAATTATCATAATTATTATTGTTGGAGACAATTAGAGAACTGCTATTATTGTCTAGTTCAGCTGTTTTATAACAACCATACTAGTAACTAAAAGAAAGCACAGTAATGTGCTTCAAAATTCTGGGTTAGAGGAATGCAAAGTGATATATACAAATAAATAATCTGGTGTCCTTATGAACTTTTGCTCTTCCCATGAAGTGCCTCTTTATCATGTGATCAAATGATACTTTACATAAAGTGCAAAGGCTTTTTAATGACCAAATAATTACAATGATATGTACTGCCTTAAATGACTGAAAATTATTGTTCATTTAATACCTTTTTATTTAGGTTGCGGACAGCTCATTAACGTTCTGGGAAATGCCGGCAGTTATCTACAACCCCTAATTGTTAGATCACCTACACATGCTACCAAGGAAGAGATAAGATCAGATATTGCTAGGCTTCTATATATCTGTAAGTTCTTGTCAATTTAAGTATTTTATTGAATTAATTATAGGTGTGGATATGGGTCTGCCCTGTGCAGAATTAATTTTACGTGGGCAGTAAAGCATTACTGGCCTAAAGAGTAAAGGAATGATAAAATTGTTATGACATGCTTTACGTGCATTTTACTGACTTTTGTAAGTAGGTTTTTCATCATTTCAAGTAAATTAATGATCAAAGTGGCCCCCTTATCACGGGTTTATCCTGGGAAGACTAACTAGACTAAAGGGCACAGTAACAAGGTGGACAGTTTTTTTTTTTTCTACACCAATCACAACTCCCAGCTGACACTGGTACTCAACTGAAGTCGGGATGGCTTGTGACACCTGCCCTAGATCGAACCTGAGACCTTATCCTTGTGAATAAAAACCCCATGCATTATTATCATTATTATTATTATTATTATTAATATTATTATTATTATTTTAGAACATAGTACATACACTTCTGAAAAAGAGAAATATAGCAAAAAAAATAAAAGCATACAAAGAGACTGATAAAAGACTAGCATACACAGAAAAAATCGATATATACAAAAAAGGTAATAATATATAATATATTCATAATAAATATATATATAATATATATAAATTATATATATATAGATATATAATATATATATATATAGATACAATTTTATATATAATATATTATATATTAATTAATATAATATACACACATACAAACACACTATATTTATGAGTCATATCACATTACCGTATACATATATCGAGCTACAAATGTCCTTTAATATCTAATTCGCTCTACCTCGGAATTAAAATATTTTCGTATAGATGAGAGTCGGCATAAACTTATATCCTCTTGCGGTGGTGGTGTGGTCTAAGGCATCACTGTGCATCCTGGATTTGTTGGTGTCGATGGTTCGCGCCCGTGAGCCGACAAATCCCTTATCGACTAAAAAAATTCCCCTCCAGTTAAACATATATGAAAATATATTAATTCCGAGGTAGAGCGAATTATATCTGCTAAGTAAAGGACGTTGAACGTCGAAAGATCTTGCAGAAACTCCGTTGTTTATTTTTCCTTTGTGGCTTATACCTTTATTTATGGATTTATCACGTTCCAAACTTTCGTGATTCAGTTATACACACACAAACACACACACACACACACATATATATATATATATATATATATATATATATATATATGTATATATATATATATATAATATATATATATATACACTATATATATATATATATATATATATATATATATATATATATATATATATATATATATATATATCAAATTGCATACACTATATCCTGGAGTATACGCGCAAATGCGATAGTAGAAGCTAACCGCTAAAATAATGATCTGGAAAACAAACAGCAAATGATAGTTACTGAGGCACAGACAAGGATGCCTTTAGGCTTTTCGACGGTCCCATAACAGGTAGAGTCTCAATTTCCTAAATTTCCTACTTTAAGTAAAATAAAGCTCTCCAGTTCCATTAGATTTGCCAAGAAGATACAGAAATGCAGCAGACATTCAAACACTGAAACGATGTTCCATCAATCACAGAGTCAAAGAACTGAAGCACCTAATGAGAACACCATCATCTTCGAAGAAACAGGAACTCTAACAAAGAATACTTGGCTGGGGTAGAAAGTAGCCTACGAACTATTGAATGTTTAGACCATAAAGTACACTTCTCCATATACATGGACAATCCCAGAGTGGAAGCAAGGTGTACGACTGACCGATTAGTAAAGCCTATGTTTTCCTGGACTTCAGAGTCATACCCCGCTTGCTACACTATTTACGGAGCTGCTCTGACTCACTAGTAATACTGAAAGCACTTTCATTTCTCATTGTGTGTTTGTATGTACGATATGCAGGGAGGGGGGGAGGCCAGTTTAATAAATGCAACAAGGAAATTAGGGAAGTGTAGCAAAATAAAAGTAATAATAATGTTTATAAAAAAGTTAATATGTATGAGTTGATTTACTATATCTTTATAGAAAGTTATTTCGAAAAGTCCACGGGCTCTTCACTGCCTATTTAGTCTGGAAATTTAATTATTTTTGGTCCCAGGATGATGAGAGATATCAAAGTCTGCCACGCTTTAAACGCTCCGTGCATTACATTGCCATTGCAAACAACCAGATTAAAAACAATGCATTAGATCAAAATAAATTTCCGAAATGAATAGTTTTCTTATTTTCTTTATTACCACTTCTAATTTTTCCGCATCTCCCACAAAATATCGCTCCCTATTCTTCTTTCTCTACAAGCTTGTCCTTATTTGGGCCGCTGCAATGTTCTTTAACACATTCTTCTATCTCCCTCGGTCCAGTGCATCCTCCTCGCTCAATCCCAACTCCCTCATATCTCTCTTCACACAGTCAATCCATCGCAATTTTGATCTACCTAACCTTCTCCCACCTGGTAGTCCCATCTCCATCATCTTCCTTATCGGGTGGTCTTCCTCTCGCCTCTTTATATGTCCATACCATCTATGTCTACTTTCCCTCACCTTGTTTGAAGCTGGTGCTATTCTGAGAGTGCCTCTAATATGTCCGTTCCTAACTTTATCCTTTCTAGTAAGTCCACATTGCCATCTCAACATCCTCATCTCAGTCACATCAATTCTGTTCCCATCTCTCTTCTTAGTTGCCATGTTTCGGATGTGTGCAACATTGCACAACCTGGCGCTGGATCTTGCTCTTTAATTTGACCGGCATCCTACGATCACACATTTCCTCCAGCTATTCCACCCTGACTGTATCCTTCCAGTCAACTCTTCATCTAGGTCTCCTGTATTTTGGATCACAGACCCAAGATATTTTGATGATCTATATCCGTAATGGTCAGTGAATGTTTACCGAGATATTCAATGAAAATAAATGTTAAACAGGGTTAAATTAATATATAAAAAACTACATGGTGTCCATAAAGTCCCAGTACCATTGCAAGTATTTATTGCTCAGAATGGTACTGGGACTTTATGGACACCCTGCATTTTGTACCCGACTATTTCGCAACGAGCACCAAATCCATACAAATAATTTGTTTTCTCTATTATCCAACAACAGATGTGGGAGTTTCCGTGGTGGTTTTAGTTTCAATCGCTTTATACTTCCCAGCGAAGCCTCCAACTCCTCCCTCCGTCTCGTCTACTAAGGAAAGAATAGATGTCATGGGCAGTGCTACTACACTAGTCAGGTAATCCCCATTTTCAGTTCTGCCTGTCAATCAAGAAGTGGGAGTTACTCTTTATTGACGACGTCATAAGCCGCGTTTAAGTGTCCTCTGCCTGCTCTCTCGGGCAAGCCCAATATTCCTTTGCTTTTCTTCTCGCCCTCTCTACATTGTTCACAACCATATTCTCGCTAGGCCTACTTATAGGCCTATGCATGTTTTCAGCAGTTCGTCCTGGTGCTTCCTCCGTCCCCTAAGGGGCCGGAGTTACTAAGCGATTGACTGACTAGAGGAGAATTTATTGAAACCTCTAAGAAAGAAGAAGATGCTAGTTTGTTTGAGAGACCTCGGGTGCCAGTCTGTCTAATTTTCCTTTCTATTTTTCCCTCAACTTTGCTCATCTTCTCGTCGCTGTAATTATTCATATATGAAATTTAAATGCTTTTAATGGGCCCAGCATCATTTGATCATGTGCTTCCGAAGCGTCCAGCGGCAATAAACTCGATTTCTAAGATATTTGATTTAATAATCATTCTAACTTGTATAACACGTATATAATACTGATTCCCTTTTTAGCTAACTACAATAACGCATTGCTCTTTGTAGGTGCTCGTCTTTGGTTCCTATCTAAGGAGATGCTACTGCAATGACCATACCTCTGACACAAGCCTTAAACCCCCTTGTTTCCTACAATCTTCCTTAACAATCTGATATTATCCTTTACGCTCGACGTAAATACATTCACACCATGAACAATAATAAAATAAACCTATGTAATTTGATGCTACGAGAAATGCGTAGAACTGCAATGATTTTGTGCATTTCAAAATCACTCTACGAATTTTATATTTGGCACTCTCTTTGTGTTATGCAAATTTCAATCCCGAAAATCCTTAGTTAATCTGCCTCAGTGAATGTAACAAATGTTACTTTTACGTTTCATAAAAAAGCCCTTTCAGACAATTCTCACTGATTTTGCTAATGAAAGCTGAAAATAACTGATAAAAATAACCGATACAGAGGGCAGTATTTGCTAGGGCTCTCATAATTTCAAGGTTTCGCCCTTTCTATATTGGAACAGCATGGTGCTTCTAATTAGATTTACTACTCAATTAATCAGGCTTTCACTGCTTAGAGAGTTTTGCCTACATATACTTATGGCAACTTTCCAGAGAGGACCTTCCTGGTCTCTCTTCATCCTTCATTGATCGCCTGTCCTCTATGTTAATATCTCGTCCATCAGGTCCTTCTTCTCCATCTTCATAGAATGAAATAAATTTCTGTATCAGGTCCTTCTTCTCCATCTTCATAAAATGAAATAAATTTCTGTATCAGGCCCTTCTTCTCCATCTTCATAAAATGATATAAATTTCTGTATCAGGTCCTATTTCTCCATCTTCATAAAATGAGAAAAATTTCTGTATCAGGGCCTTCTTCTCGATCTTCATAAAATGAGATAAATTTCTGTATCAGGTCCTTCTCCATCTTCATAAAATGAGATAAATTTCTGTATCAGGTTCTATTTCTCCATCTTCATAAAATGGGATAAATATCTGTATCAGGGCCTTCTTCTCTATCTTCATAAAATGAAATAAATTTCTGTATCAGGTCCTTCTTCTCCATCTTCATAAAATGAAATCAATTTCTGTATCAGGTCCTTCTTCTCCATCTTCATAAAATGAAGTAAATTTCTGTATCAGGTCCTTCTCCATCTTCATAAAATGAAGTAAATTTCTGTATCAGGTCCTTCTTCTCCATCTTCATAAAATGAAGTAAATTTCTGTATCAGGTCCTTCTTCTCCATCTTCATAAAATGAAATAAATTTCTGTATCAGGTCCTTCTTCTCCATTTTCATAAAATGAAATCAATTTCTGTATCAGGTCCTTCTTCTCCATCTTCATAAAATGAAATAACTTTCTGTATCAGGTCCTTCTTCTCCATCTTCATAAAATGAAATAATATTCAATATCAGATTTAAATAAAATATAGTGTAAATTACGCTATCACGGCATTAATCAGAATAATTTGCATCACAAAGGACTTGGAAACGGTGTCTTCTTTGAGTCTTTGTGTTTGTCGAGGGTGCATAAGCAGAGATCTCAGAGACCCAAAGGCTCCCACCTGGTGAATTCTGATTAATCCTTTCGCTAAGCTAGGAATCAGTCAGGCAATAATCATTATTTCTGGTTAAAAAATAACATTAATCTCTGCTAGGCGCTCGAGTTGCCCCCTTTTAGTTTGCCACAACAGTTGTTGAGGGGTTATTGACTTCATGATATAAACTTCAATACTCGTACGAGTTCTATAACGATCGTCTGCACACATTAAAAACTTTCTTATCACCTCGAGTACTTCCTCTCTGGTTTTTGCCAATTTTGTTATTTTGTTTACATATATTGTATAAGAACAATTATTTGCAGTATATTATGATATAGGAAATTAATCTAAAATGTTTAAGAAATCTCAAGGTGTTCATAAATCTTATGAATTAAAGTATTAATTGTTCTCAAAGCTAAAAAAGTCATCTCCATTAATTCATTTAATGTATTTCTTACTTAAATTTTAACGGCATGAAATGTTAATGACCATGTGGACAACTTCAGAGGGCAAAGAAGGTTGGTATGTTAACTCAAAAAAGATAAGAGTTAGGTCATACCCAGGGGTCATCAAAATCACGCCTGCAGTACAGGCAGAATAAGTGAATATACTTAAGGTTGAGCTAACGATTGAATGCCCATAGAACAGCCACTGTTACTGAAAACACTATAGGCTAAAATACAGTCTGTCAGCACAGAACAAGCATTATTGCTAGAAATACAAGGAGGGTCAAGTTACTTTTTTGGAAGCCCCAGAATACACAGTATCACAGAAAATAAAGATCAAGATAACGTTTGTAAAACAACAGAATAGACAGTATCTTTCCAATCACCGAAGGTCAAGTTAGGTTTTTAATCCAAAGAACAGAGATTGAATATACAGAAGGCCAGTTACCGTTTGTACACTTATCAACAAAAATTAGTCTTCCAGTTTGGAGATGTTTTGTCCGTAAGATCAAACGAATACAAATATGGGAAATGTAACCATGGTTATGAAAATATACCTGGATAATAAAGAGTCTGATGATGTTCTATGGCAACGAAACAACAAATAACTCCATGCAAGCGGAGTAGTTTCGTATTCATAACTCAAAGCTCCCTTCAGATTAAATTTGTGATAATCCAATTATACATTAATATGAAACTTAAACCCCCTCTGTTCTCTGATGTAATGAATTAATTTCTTTCCTTACAGGAATTCTGACTTCCGATTGACAGTTATATCCATGGTGTTCTGCGTCTCTGTGCCAGCTGCGTGGTACACAGTTCTAAATTTCTCTCTGGAAGAAATAGAAATCGGCCAGGTAATACTAAACAAATCTCCAGTAATGTGTTTGCATGATAAGCCTGTGGAAATGTATTGAGTTTGTAGTGTTTAAATTTCGTAGTTGATGTTTCTAAGAGTAAATGCATTGAAATTACGTAAAACTAGTTTAATAAACATTTGGCCTTTTGTAGTGACCTGCATACGGAATCACTCAAAAACACTATTCCCCATAAAGCTTAAATCAACTAAAGCCTATGCAGTTTCACTACTGTATCATGATTCCTGTTCATATAGCAACACAAATCTTACAAGACTAATGATAAGCTCCCTTTTGTATACAATTTCAGTGCATATAGTTTTTGAATCTTATTCAGCCTGTCCATTGTTTGATTTGTGTTTTTCAATCCTTCGCTTGATTCCACATCAGAGAACCTGTACTGGATATCATTGTTCCTAAACGTTTGAAAGATTCTGCCTCAAAAATCCTTCCTCCTTCTATTGTTATTCTGTCCCTTTGTGTATATTTATTTTTAATTTTTTTTTCGTTACTTCGAGTCCCATCTCTCTCGGTATACGAAGCATTTTATTGAGCAAGCTTTGTACATCGTGCAGTGTTTTGCTGAATCAAACAGCACCTTCCACGCATACTAAATCAGTCAACCTCAAATCGTTACTGGTCTAAATGTTCTCTTTCATCCCACTGCTTTGGCTTTTCTTATAAAATCTATAAGAATGACAAATTACAAAGACGTTATAGCATTAAACTGCAGCATGTCGCTGCTAACAAGAACACGACTAAAGCAACATTACTTTTGCAACTTCTTTGCACATGAAGAATGACAGTTATATTTACACACTTAACACGAACACAATCGTGACTCAAGACCATCAATTTATTGGTCTGCAGACGCTGTCAAATCACTTCTGTGAATGTTTTCTAACAATAAATTGGAGAATGGCAGAAGTGAACATATATGAGAGGAATATTTGTGACCTCATAATCAATGTATGACTATTGCAGGTATTGAGACCCAGCCCTTCTCTCTCTCTCTCTCTCTCTCTCTCTCTCTCTCATTTTTAACGGATCAATTGATAACTATACTCATGGCGAATACATCCTAAGCGTTCCAAGGGTAATTATAGAATTCGTCACTTACACTGTGTATAGCAGGAATCGCTAATTATACTCAAAATTATTCAAAAATAAAATATGAAACTCGACTTTTTTAAGACAGAAATGATTTGAAGAACGACATTATTATTATTATTATTATTATTATTATTATTATTATTATTATTATTATTATTATTATTATTATTATTTTATTTTTATTTTTTTTTTACTCTATCAGTCCTCCAATTCGACTGGGTGGTATTTATAGTGTGGGGTTCCGGGTTGCATCCTGCCTCCTTAGGAGTCCATCACTTTCCTTACTATGTGTGCCGTTTCTAGGATCACACTCTTCTGCATGAGTCCTGGAGCTACTTCAGCCTCTAGTTTTTCTAGATTCCTTTTCAGGGATCTTGGGATCGTGCCTAGTGCTCCTATGATTATGGGTACGATTTCCACTGGCATATCCCATATCCTTCTTATTTCTATTTTCAGATCTTGATACTTATCCATTTTTTCCCTCTCTTTCTCTTCAACTCTGGTGTCCCATGGTATTGCGACATCAATGAGTGATACTTTCTTCTTGACTTTGTCAATCAACGTCACGTCTGGTCTATTTGCACGTATCACCCTATCAGTTCTGATACCATAGTCCCACAGGATCTTTGCCTGATCGTTTTCTATCACTCCCTCAGGTTGGTGCTCGTACCACTTATTACTGCAAGGTAGCTGATGTTTCTTGCACAGGCTCCAGTGGAGGGCTTTTGCCACTGAATCATGCCTCTTTTTGTACTGGTTCTGTGCAAGTGCCGAGCATTCACTTGCTATGTGGTTTATGGTTTCATTTTTCATATTGCACTTCCTACATAGGGAGGGAGATGTTATTTCCGTCTATCGTTCTTTGAACATATCTGGTTCTTAGGGCCTGATCTTGTGCCGCTGTTATCATTCCTTCAGTTTCCTTCTTTAGCTCTCCCCTCTGTAGCCATTGCCATGTGTCATCGCTGGCTAGTTCTTTAGTCTGTCTCATGTATTGTCCGTGCATTGGTTTGTTGTGCCAGTCCTCTGTTCTGTCTGTCTTTCTCCTGTCTCTGTATATTTCTGGGTCTTCGTCTACTTTTATTAGTCCTTCTTCCCATGCACTCTTTAGCCACTCGTCTTCACTGGTTTTCAGATATTGCCCCAGTGCTCTGTTCTCAATGTTGACGCAGTCCTCTATACTTAGTAGTCCTCTCCCTCCTTCCTTTCGTGTTATGTATAGTCTGTCCGTATTTGCTCTTGGGTGTAGTGCTTTGTGTATTGTCATATGTTTCCTGGTTTTCTGATCTATGCTGCGGAGTTCTGCCTTCGTCCATTCCACTATTCCTGCGCTGTATCTGATTACTGGCACTGCCCATGTGTTTATGGCTTTTATCATATTTCCGGCGTTGAGTTTTGACTTGAGTATCGCCTTGAGTCTCTGCATATATTCTTTCCTTCATCTCTTGGTGTTTTATATCCCCTCCTTCCATTATTCCCAGGTATTTGTATCCTGTCTCATCTATGTGTTTGATGTTGCTCCCATCTGGTAGCTTTATCCCTTCAGTTCTCGTTACTTTGCCTTTTTGTATGTTGACCAAGGCGCATTTTTCTATTCCAAACTCCATCCTGATGTCCCCAGATACAGTCTGGATTAGGGTATCTATTTCCTTGATGCTCTTACCATACAGCTTGATGTCGTCCATGAACATCAGATGGTTGATTCTGTTGCCTCTTTTCTTGAGTTGGTACCCGGCATCCATCTTCTGTAGTACTTTTGTCATGGGAATCATGGCTACTACGAAGAGTAGTGGGGACAGTGAGTCGCCCTGGAAGATCCCTCTCCTGATATTAACCTCTGCTAGTCTTATTCCAGAGCTTGTAAGTATTGTATTCCAGTTGCGCATTGTATTTTTGAGGAAGCTGATGGTGTTTTCCTCTGCCCCATATATTTTCAGGCATTCTATTAGCCATGTGTGTGGTATCATGTCGAAGGCTTTCTTATAGTCTATCCATGCCATGCTTAGGTTGGTTTTCCTTCTCCTACTGTTCTTCATTACCATTTTGTCTATCAGGAGCTGGTCTTTTGTGCCCCTACACTTCCTTCTGCAGCCTTTCTGTTGGTGGGGGATGGTGTTTGTCTCCTCTAGGTAGTTATATAGCCTTTCACTGATGATACTGTTAGTAACTTCCACATTATTGGTAGGGCCAGGTGATAGGTCTGTAGTTACTGGCTATATTTCCCTTACTCTTGTCTTTTTGTACTAAGGATGTTCTTCCTGTGGTCATCCATTTGGGTGCTTGGTGATTTGAGATACAATGCTGGAGTTGTTCTGCTATTCGTGGGTGTAGGGCCTTGAAGTTTTTCAGCCAGTATCCATGGATTTCATCGGGACCTGGGGCTTTCCAGTTTGGCATTTTCTTTAGTTGGTGTCTGACTGTGTCTGTCGTGATCTCTGTGAATCTTTGTTTTATTCTCCCTGCTTCTTCCTTGACTTCCTGAAGCCATGTTGCATGTTTTGTTGTGTGATACCGGATTGCTACCATATGTTTTCCCAGAGTCTCTTACTTGGTTCGGCTTCAGGAGTTTCTGGGTAGTTGTCTTCCCCTCTTAGTTGGCTGTATAGTCTTTTCTGGTTGGTTCCGAATAGTTTGTTCTGTTGGTATCCCTTATTCCTGTTCGTGTACCGTTGGATCTTATGTGCTTTGGCCTTAAGCCTCTGTTTTACATCTTCTATTGTGTTGTTTAGTCCCCTCTCTTGTACTTTGTATTTCTCGTTGAGTTCCTCCCTTGTTTTCTTGCTTCTTAGCCTTTTTTCTGCCATCTCTTTCAGTTTACTCAAGTCAGATCTCAGCACCATGATTTGCTTTTCCAGGCGCCTTTTCCAAGGAGGTTGCTGTTTTGGTTTCTGTTGGGTTGGTTGTGCTGGTGGTGTTGGTGTTCGAATCCCCATCAGTTCTACTACTAATCTTGCTCCTGCATATGTCAAGTTATTTGTTTCTGTGATACTGGTGGTGTGTATTATGCCCATTATTTCATTGACCTCACTTGTTTTCTCCCTTAATTTCTTGGTGTTGTGGGCTTTCATGGAGGGGATCTTTGTTCTCTCTGTATCTGGCTCCATCCATTGTCTAATCTTTTCTACCCATTCCGTCCTCTCTGTTACTTCGTCGGTGTTTCTTCGTGTGTCGTTGTTTGATACCTCATCCTCCCTGTCGTCTTCTGTGGCATCGTCTCTCAGTTCGTCTTCCTGTAATTCGTTGTCGTGTGACATTTCCCTTTCCAGTTCTTCTCTTTCTGTTGGGGAGAGCCAGTTCTTTTTCTTTATGTTCCTTACTTGGTCTGCCAGCCTCTGCTCTGTTTGGGGAGTGTTATTCCTCTCATTCCAGATGTTGACCAATCTTCTTCTATATCCTCTCTCCGTCGGGTTGCTTCTGATGTAGCATCTCCATATTTCCTTATTTTCTTCTCTTGTCCATTTCTTCCTTTTTGCTTCTGTAGCTCCAATCTCAGGCTGTTGATTACTCTCGTTGTGGTGATCAGTTGCTGGATGACGACCTCCAAGTACCTGACCGTCTTCCCCTTCAATTGGGTTGAATACCTGGTTGCCGGACGAAGCTCCTCTGTTGCCAGAGGTTCCATTTACGTCGTTGTCGTTTATTCCATCATTGCTGAGTTTTGCTATTTAACCCATAGCTGGACCCTACCCCATCAGGGATAGGTACTCATTTACAGCTGAGTAGACTGAGGAAATTATGGTAAAGATCCTTTCCCAAGGAATCAACGCCGAGGAGAGCGGTCACCCATCCAACGACTGACCAGCCCCAATGTTGCTTAACTTTACTTAAGTCTATTGACGACCTAACCCACTCCTCCACGGCGCCACATATTATTATTATTATTATTATTATTATTATTATTATTATTATTATTATTATTATTATTATTATTATTTCGGAAGGAGACCCTCTCGTAGACAGGTTCTGTTAAAAATGATTGCTGCTTCAGCACCATTAATCTTGTAAAGAGTCTTCTCTATTTTTCTGATGACAGCTTTCTCGTTGCTTAGACTGGCGAGCAACGCACCAAAGGGCATGGTGAAATTCGGTTGAGTCATTTTGGTTTATTATTGCGTATACAATTCTCTCTCTCTCTCTCTCTCCAACGCGCCGTTTCGTCCTGATCCACGGGACATTATCTAGCGATGACTGGTGAGGGACTGAATTCCAGTGGTTGATGTTGTTTAAGATTAAGCTGGCCTTGTGCCAGCACGGGCTCTTGCTCGTAGAGCAGCCCGTAATTGTTGTTGTTGTTGATTAAGCTAGCTTTATGCCAGCACGGGCTCTTGCTCACGGAGCAGCCCGTAGGAGGCCCGTAGAGAGTCCTTCTCCTTATATCGTGATGTTGCGGGCTCTCAAGTACGGTCTGGAGAACCTCTCCGGCAGGTCGAGTTTTCATTGGCTCCTGGGAAGGTGACTCATGCGGCGAGCGTTTTCGAGTCTTCCAGTCATAATATGCTTCACGTCCAGTGTTGTATATTTCATGCGCGCTGGTACTTTCGTTGTGGGGGAGGGACATGGTCCTCCTCACACACGCTGGTATCAGGAATGCTTCTTGAGTGGTATTGAGGGGAGGCTTTTGCTCAAGGATAAGCAGCGCTAGCAGCGCTTCTAGGAGGAGATGTCGTGGGTCAGGTGCTCTCCCGATGATTTTGACATTCCTGATGATGTCATATCTCGTGATGTCTTTCTGGTGTGCTGCAAGGGCATGCTGCCTAATGGCACCCTCCTGGGCGTGACAGGAGATCCTTTTAGACAGGCGCATCATCGTCATGCCGATGTAAATCCC
>NC_087213.1:15570472-15575472 GCF_015104395.2 Macrobrachium nipponense | reverse complement strand
TGTTCATGATTCCCAATATCGGTAAGGAACTTAATGGCGAGTTATTGCGCGGAGGGTTGGCAGGCTATGGGGCATGGGAGAGTTGTGCAGAAAAAAATAATATTAACAATTTCAAATGTGTATGGGATTTTAATCAAGGTATTGTCAAAATGATAAGGTTTTCTATTTTTGTGCGCACCCGCAGGCACATACATTGATATACAATAGGCACATACACAGATCTTATATATATGCATATATATGTATATATATAATTATAATTATATATATATATATATATACATATATATATATATATATATATATATATATTTGTATATATACGAGTATAATGATCATTGTATATGAAGTTGCTTTTGAGCCTATAACAATCGCAAAAGCTCCCAACACGATGAAGACTGCACTACCATAGCCGGACCCACTCCCCCGGCCTTGAATGCAATTGCCCTTGTATATCACCCTACCCACAATATCCCTTTGTCAGTGTGCAACATGAGCTGTTAACAGCGAGACCATGACGTTCATCAGGCTATGCAGAATTGCATGGCGAAGAATGGCTTTGTGTTCAGTTACCTTTTTCCTGCATCCTGGAAAAACACAATTTTGAATTCTGCGACTGAAAATCGTCCTAAACAACTAAATATATCTAAATTATTTAGATCTGCAAAGTATCCGCATCCACAACGGTACGGTCATCAAATATCAACATCGCATCCGCAAAATTGAAATAACTGATATCCGCATCCCTCATCCGAAAATTCCATTTTTAGACATCCGATACTGCTCTAGTATAAATAAAATAAATAAATAAATAAATAAAAAATATATAAATATATATATATATATATATATATATATATATATATATATAATATATATATATATATATATATATACATCGATCTACAAATATCCTTTAATATCTAATTTGCTCTAACTCGGAATTAATATATTTTCATATATGTTAACCAAAGGGGAATTTTTTAGTCGATAAGAAATTCCCCTTCGGTTAACATATATGAAAATATATTAATTCCAAGGTAGACCGAATTAGATATTAGAGGACATTTGTAGCTCGATGCATGTATATGGATCACGGTAATGTGATATGATTTATCTATATATATATATATATATATATATATTATATATATATATATATATATATATATATATATATATATACATAAACACATAACGTCGTCTCCGTTTCAGGTTACGATTGGGTAACGTATGCGTTACTGGCAACGGGCTCCACCTCAATCCTTTTACTCGTTTTCGTAGAAGAGAATTACAGGAGAACGAACGTGGATAAACAGGCTTGTGAGAAAGGTCAATGAACGCCAGGTACGAACACTATGAGCTATGTGACCTCCTACTGAGTACGTGATATCATTTTGTAACTGATCTGAATCTAATTTCCTGTGTGTAAGTTACACGAACTCATTCTTTTGACAGTGATAAATAATCTGTTTTCTTTTTCATTTGTATCCAGTTGCCTCACCTTTTCATTGTGTATTTAATTAAATCTCGACAGACTTCTTGATGATAATGAAATATATATTTGTTGTTTCTACACGACTAAAAGTATCATTGTTGCAATCTTCTGCCTTTTTCAGCCCACTCAAGTTTTCACCGGAAGAATTATATTTTTTCTTAATTCTCTTCATTCTATAATTCAGTGAATTGATAGAAAAAATATATTCTTACTTCACATTAGACATGTAACGCCAGTTCAAAGAAGTTATCAGTCAGTGAAAATGCGCATATCACTTTAAATCAAACGGGTTCTGAACTACAAAGAATGCCATGTTTACTTCGCTACAAAACTAACACTACGATGCATACCATACATCCTTATAAACAGGATACAGTTTTCTGTTCATGTATTTTGAATACAACTACAGGTGATCGTAACTGACATAAGGCCACCCTCGTCAGAATTTACCACAGATTGCACTTCATAGGCATTACTCAGCCTTTCAGACTACTCCGACTTCTCTTGTTCCAGTCTTAAGAGTTTTATTTTGACGTAAATAAACACACACACACAAATATATATATATTATATATATATATATAATATATATATATATATATGTATAATGTAAATATATATATATATATATATATATATATATTATATATAGTATATATATATATATATATTCTTTATGTACTACAACTAAATTTTAAATAATTGTTATGACATATATCCTGGCTGGTGAGGTCAGTTGTTGGTAAGGTTTTATACAAGAATGTTTCTCTTTTGTAGCCAAAATTATTTATACTCTGAAGAAACCACACTTCAAAATCTTTAATCTTCAAGGTGTCATCCATTTTCATTCTTAGACAGCACACTTAATACTGAAATATCTAGGAGAGATATTTATCTATGCATCACCGAAAAGCATGATAATTAACTAAGCAAAAAACCATAACAATACTGAAGTTTCAGTCTTAGAAAGACCTTTTTTCTTTAAAGCTGTGACCACACGCACGCAATTAAATACCTTGTGCACAGACCCTAATTCCAAGCTGATATGGTCCGTGAAAGAACAAAAACATCTGTTGTCTCTACAACATCAAGAAAGAAACACAGACAGTTCTCCTAAAGCTCCAGTCTAAAAGGCATTATCACCGCATGCACCCAGCCTCCCACACGCATCCCCGCCATTATCACCGGGCACTCCATTTCCCCGACACCAGCTTTAGCTTGACTCAGGAGTCAGGACCTCTCAGTGGGTCCTCCTGGCTTGACTGAGGTAGTGCGGGAATGTCGGCAGCATTGCAAACGCGGGACGGCCAAAGCTCTTCTTGTTCCGTCGCCCCGGGCGCTTCCTGAAAAGCCACACGCCTGCATTATTTTCCCTCCATTTCCCTCCTTCACTCCCTCCCTCCCGTTCCCTCCACTTCCCAGTTCTCTTCGGGTTCTCTCTTAATGAGAAATGAGAAGCCACTGCGTGAGACACACAAGAGAGTATGTTTTTCTTTTTCCATTTAAGAATAAGTAGTTTTTGTGGTTTTATGCATTTCTGTAGGTTATCAATTCTTTGTACTCTCTCTCTCTCTCTCCGCTTTTAATATATAACATATATATATATCATTATTATATATATATATTATATATATATATATATATATGTATGTATTGTATGTATATATATTATAGATATATATATAGAATCAGTAATATGGATATATATATATATATATATATATATATATAGTTCCCCTCCCGTATTATTTCAAAGGTAGAGCGAACTGGATATTAAATGACATTAGTATTGTATGGGTATGTATGACATTTGTATAGTATGGGTATGGAAGTATATATGAAAGTACGCATGCATGTATGTAAATGTTTACACGTGTATATATGTGTATATATAGACATATATACATACAATTATTTGAAATTACACTTAAATTTCAAGTCTTTATACGTTTAAAAACAGTAGTAAACCTACAACACCTTATAGTTGGCTTGTATTTCTCTGCGACTTTTCACCTACGCCTTGCTGGCTTTCCTTACCTTGCTGTCCAGCTCCTCTGACTTAAACCTCCCTCTAATTCTCATTTATGAACTAAGTCTTCAGGGTAGCTGTGTGAGAGTGAATCGGTGTATTTATTTTCTTGGCGTGAAATAAAATCCTTTTTTTTTTTCATTCACTGCCAAAGGTTCGTTTCTTTCGAGTGTCTGTGCGTTAGTTGGATTAAGCCAAAACTTAATTATGAGTTTCTTAAAATATCTGATCACCCTTAATTAAGCTTCCAGTCGGTTAACAAGAGAATAAAGTTTGAGTGAGATAGAAATGTTACTTTTAAGAAGAAGGGAACCTGTGCTACTCAACCATTCCACAAGAATCCAAAACCCTTACCACTAATATTGGCGACCAAAAATCAATTATAACTTTCATAAAGAAATTTATCCTCACGACTGTAATTCTTAAAACACGTCTCCTCCTTTCACTTTCTGAACAAGGCTTAAAAATGTCTATGGCTAAACGGAGACACCGGAATGGGAAAACTGATCGTTTGGATTCTAATCCAGTGTTGAGCTGGTCTGGGAGAAAGTTCAACGCATGTACTGTTGGTCTTGAGAACAAGGTCTTCACTGGACTGCAGACGACGACAGAGAGCTCTCAGAAGAGCTCTTGTGCGATGTTGTTCTTAGAAAATTAATTCCTGCTTCCAGAGTCAACACTGAATAACTGGGTACGAGATGCGTTCCAAAATGAAGTTATTCACAGAAAAGGAATCAATAAATCATCTGAACGGGATAGGGAAAGAGATGTCACCTCAAGTACAATGTCTGCATCTTTCTAAATCCCCTTGATCACATTGAATCATTCACAGTCATGAAACTTATTCCTTTTTTTAACATACATGATGCAAATAATTACGTCGAAGCCAACAGCAAATCCTCAAGCGAAATCGCTTGCTTTAGATATAGTTTTCTTTAGTTGCAATCATTAATAATTAATTTAATATCATTTACGGCGTCGATGACGATGTATGTAACGCCAATTACGAAGAATAAAAAAATCAGTCAGTCATTCTGCTAGTCAATTGTAACATGCAGTTTCACAGCATATAATTCCCCTCGGCATTATTCCAGAGGAAGAGCGAACTGCATATTAAACGACATTTGTAGCTTAATGTTTGTTTGTTTATCTAACCACGGCGAGGTTTTTTTTTTTTGGTTTAAAAAAATAAATTTATATATATAGGTCTATATAATATATATGAATATATTAGAGTATCATATAAAGTATATAATATATTACATACATTATATATATATATTACTATATATAAATAGTTATATAGATATATTAGTAGACAAATATATATATATTAAATTATTATAATATGTAATATATAATTTATATATACTATAATATATTCAATAATATATATATATATAGATTAATATATATATATACTATATAGATAATTATATATAGTTATATGTTAAAAACGGGATATTCATATAG
>NC_087213.1:15562972-15565472 GCF_015104395.2 Macrobrachium nipponense | reverse complement strand
CCGTCCAAGTGGACGGGAACGAAATCAGGATAGACAGTGATGCTATCCAATCAGCCAACAGAGACGCTACAAGTTTATATCGATTCTGACCTTACAAATCACCCTCGAACTTGGTGCTTTCGTAATTAGAATCGATATGAAACCCCGTCTACCATGTTAGCCAATTCGAGCGTTGACACACGCCTAGCCTTATGAATAATTATCACATCGAACCGTGATTCATTTATATATCATACGAGCTACAAATGTCATTTAATATCTAAATTCGCTCTACCTCGGAATTGATTATCAACTAAAAAAATTCCCCTTAGGTACATATATGAAAATATATCAATTCCGAGGTAGAGCTAATTTAGATATTAAAGGACATTTGTAGCTCGAATAATATATAAATGAATAACAGTTCGATGTGATAATTATTCATAACAAAGGCTACGTGGGTCAAACACTCGAATTGGCTAACATGGTAGACGGGGTTTCATATAGATTCTAATTACGAAAGCACCGAGTTCGAGGGTGATTTGTAAGGTCAGAATCAATATAAACTTATAGCGTCTCTGTTGGCTGATTGGATAGCGTCACTGACTGTCCTGATTTCGTTCCCGTCCACTTGAACGGTGGTTCGATCTCATGGGGGGACGAAATTATTATCAACTAAAAAAATTCCCCTTCGGTACATATATGAAAATATATCAATTCCGAGGTAGAGCGAATTTAGATATTAAATGACATTTGTAGCTCGAATGATATATAAATGAATCACAGTTTGATGTGATAATTATTCATAACAAAGGCTACGTGGGTCAAACGCTCGAATTGGCTAACATGGTAGACGGGGTTTCATATCGATTCTAATTGCGAAAGCACCGAGTTCGAGGGTGATTTGTAAGGTCAGAATCGATATAAACTTATAGCATCTCTGTTGGCTGATTGGATAGCGTAACTGTCTGTCCTGATTTCGTTCCCGTCCACTTGGACGGTGGTTCGATCCCATTGGGGGACGAAATTATCATCAACTAAAAAAATTCCCCTTCGGTACATATATGAAAATATATAAATACCGAGGTAGAGCGAATTTAGATATTAAAGGATATTTGTAGCTCGAATCATATATAAGTGAATCACGGTTCGATGTGATAATTATTCATATATATATATATATATATATATATATATAATATATATATATATATATATAGTATATATATATATATATATATATATATATATATATATAGGTGTGTGTGAGTGTAATTTACACGCGTATATATACAGTATATACATGTTTGTATGTATTTTAACAGTGTAATCGTCGCCTCCAAAGCCGCGTAATAAACCTGACTCCTATTGTGTATTTTGAAATAAGCAGGAAATTAAAGAGAAAAAAAAATCTACCCGGTGTTTCGGGGAAATTTTGGTGACCATTAATGTTCGATTTCTCTGAAAAGCGATAAAATTAAAAGTATAGCTACACTAATGGCAACACTGTGTTCACGAAAAAACAACCTGAAAATACCGTATTATGACAGACTTTTAAAGATGATTTATGAATCGGGACTTTATTTCAAGATAACAGAAGAACGGTTTTAGTAAGCTCTTCCAGACAAACACCGGTTCTCTTTGTTTTAAATTGTGTTTAGACGTTTCTTTGTGCCTTAGAATTTAAGAATTCTTTTATAGACGTTATCGATAAGTTTGCATGTAGTGTCCGAAGCTTTTAGCAGGTGAAAGGTGACCATTCTAAACAAGATATCCGACACTTTATATAGAAAAAATTATACATTTTTGTTCCAGTTACAAAAGCAGTTCATAGGACCACCTACATGTACATGAAATAAATCTCATGACGTGAATTTAAAAATAAATAAAAGTATTAATTTATTAAAACTCTAGTTTTTTATATACGAACGTATGGTTTGCTTAAAGTATAGTACCTTTGTAGGAGATGTCTATAAAAAGTCCAGTATATCTTAGTTTTAACCAGACCACAGAGCTGATTAACAGCTCTTCTATGGTTGGCCCGAAGGATTAGATATTTTAACGTGCCTACGAACCAATTGGTTATCCAGCATCAGGACCTACAGATTACTGTGAGATCCGAACTACATTATATAGAAAAATTTATTTCTAATCATCAGAAACAAATTCCTCTAGTTCTATGTTGGCAGAGCGGGGAATCGAATTCGGGGCTATCGAACCGGCCTGCGAGCACGTAAACCACTCCTCCAACGAGAAAACATCTATAGGAAAATGCTGAAATACCAGAATTAAATCAGAAAGAGGTAGACAAAGAAAGTGGCAAAACAATGAATTATTTTCATGGATAAGAGGAGATGGACCGAATCTGAAATAAGCCTTAGAAGCGCTGGAAGAATTGAAAAGGAATGAATTCATGAAAACGAAATGAAGAGAGAGAGAGAGAGAGAGAGGAGAGTAGAGACGAGAGAGAGAGGAGAGAGAGGAGAGAGAGAGAGAGAGAGAGATTGCCCAATAAAATCGT
>NC_087213.1:15552972-15557972 GCF_015104395.2 Macrobrachium nipponense | reverse complement strand
TATATTATAGAAGATATATATATATATATATATATATATATATATATATATATATATGTGTGTGTGTGTGTGTGTGTGTGTGTGTGTGTGTGTGTGTGTGTGTGTGTGTGAACGAAACATGAAGGAAGCTCCTTTCCGCGTCACGGCCATGAAAATATCCACCTTCTGCATCAGTTTCAGATCCTCGAAGAACTTTCTGGAAAGAATGCTTGAAGCGCTGGTCAGTAATGGCTGGCGTTCTATATCGGTCATCTGGGGTCTAGCACCTCTTTTGTTATGTTAATGACCTTCGAGGCAACTTTGGAGTAAACTGCAGGGAGGATAGAGTAAGGTTAGTCAGCTGCTCTATACATCCTTCCACTTTCTGGATCAAAAGTAAAAAAAAAATAAAGAATAAGGAGGCAGAATCAATTGGTACATTGCAGTACTGAATGATACATTCAAAACCGTATAGTATCTACCCGTAAGCTGAAGCCTAAAATTCATTATAAAAATTTTGGATAAATAAAATGAGATAAAAAGAAAAACAAACAAACAAAAATACGACTTCCTCTCGAGCGTCTTATAGAGAAGACATATCTCCCACAATATCAGTAGAACTAACTGCATTAATCTTTCCACATTCATCTACGACGGTGGACGATATTTCAAAGACACATAAGCAAAATAGACGATAAATATTTTGAATGTTTTTGTTCACTAATTCCGGTGTGTTTTGGTTTATTTTTAGTCAGGAATATTTTACGGGATACAAACTTCAACATTTTAAGCATATATCTGACGTCTTGAAGATCTTCATTATTTGTCTTAGAAAATTGAAACAATTCTCGTCTTAGGAAAAAAAAGAGGTGAAATTAATTCCCACATTCTCTGCCAAGAGAAAATCTGTCTGGTATATAATAGCCGCGACTCCCCCCCACCCTCTCTCTCTCTCTCTCCTCTCTCTCTCTCTCTCTCTCTCTCTCTCTCTCTCTCTCTCACTTTTCATGTGCATACCTCTCTTTCTTTAAGCTGTATTCTCTCTATATCTCTCCCACTCTCTCGCTGTTTCTCGCAGTTTGGAAAAAACTATCTCTCTCTCTCTCTCTCGTCTCTCTCTCTCTCTCTCTCTGTTTTGTGTTTGGAAGAAACCTATTTTCCTGTATCTTTCTACTTCCATTTCCCCACCCCTACCCCCTTCCTCTCTCTCTCTCTCTCTCTCTCTCTCTCTCTCTTTGAAAGAAAGAAAGAAAGAATGAAAGAAAGAAAAAGATCATTCTCTTTCCAACCCGCTCAACTTTTTCCTGACCCTACTCTCGCAAAGAAAACGAAACAGAATAATAGGAAGACTCTCTCTCTCTCTCTCTCTCTCTCTCTCTCTCTCTCTCTCTCTCTCTCTCTCTCATTTTGAAAAGAAGAAACGACGACGAATAAAAAAAACAAAAAATAAAAGGCAAGTTCGACGAGAACGTCAAATCGGCATAGTTTACGAGGCGTCCGGACTTCGTCTCGGGTGGCGTCCGCGACTCCAAGTTGGTTATCCAGGAGGAATTTAGAGTCTATTATTATTGTCATATTGAAGCCATATGTTGCGATGAAGAAGAGACAACGAGGTCGGGCGGACGACGTATGGGGTCGTCATCATCGTCTGGGGTTCGGGCTAAGGAGATATAGGTAGTGTAGGGGGTTTGGAGGGACATCGGGAGCGAGGGTAGGAATCTACTGTGAAAAGTCGACGATGAGGAGAAATTCACCCCGCCCCTACCCCCACTCCCCACACACACATACACACCCAAAGAGGCTATCGTGTTTAAAAAAAAAAAAAAAAAAAAAAAAAAAAAAAAAAAAAAAAAACAAAAAAAAAAAAAAAAAAAAAAAAAAAAAACCGCGGGAAGATCGAGAGTGGGAAGACATCACATGTCGCTTTAATGACGATGCCGATGCCTGCGCAGCCAGGGAAGAAGAGGAAATGCACACAAAACAAAGTTGTAAACATGCCGATTTTTGGCCCAGTCCCGGTGTACCCGTTTTCTTAGGATACTTCTCAGAATATTTAGCTTGTGATAAAAGTAACAACACAAGCGTAGCAACAACAACAGTGATGACAATAAAACTACTAATGAGATTGACAATGAGAAATAAGGAAAACATAATACTATTATTATATAATAATAATAATAATAATGCTGTATAAAACCAGAATTTGAAACATACCAGTACTTTGTTGCTTCCTTTCGGATGCTAGCCCGTCGACCACAATAACAACATTATTAGCGAGATATCGGAGGAAGTTTTGCGGGAAACAAAGTTATAAACATACCATTTTAGGATATACGCAGACAACAAAGTTGTCAACACGATGATTTACGAAAAGCACAGAAAGGAAAGTTGCAAACTTGGATTTCGAAAGTATAAAGACACCAAAAAAATAAATATGCGAACTATGGTTCATACGCCATTTTCTCTGGCCGTTCATCCAGCAACAAAAAACAAATATCCTACAGAGGGTAGAGCAGCCAGTGCATTTCATGTACCTCCGTTCATATTCTCTTTCTTCCACCTTACTTTCGACGCTCTCCTAACGATTATTTCAGTACAACTGCTTTGAGGTTTTCCTCCTGTTACACCTTTCAAACTTTTTTACTCCCAATTTCCTTTTCAGCGCCCAATGACGTCAATAGGTCCCAGCGCTTGGCCTTTGACCTAAACTTTATATTGTATTCCAATAACATACATATTAACAGGAGCTACATAAACAATCAAAACTTACTTTACAATACTACTATTATGACGTGGATACTTCATTGCAATCATCAATAATCATCCTTCTGGATTGCTTCTTGCCTAGACATAATTTTTCGATAGTTACTGCAACTATTTATTACTAATTTTACTCTTCAGCACTTGAAAGAACTTCTTATCCTGGTGGTTGTGACCTTTTAAACAAGTTTCTCTAATTGCGGACTGCTCTAAAGTGTTTGATGCTAGGTTGTTTACTAGGTCACTTGATTTAGAACTTTGTTGCATTATATACACTTTGTCATGAATTATACGAGTTAAAACAGAATTATCGTTGTTTATCATTGTTTTTAATTCTTCAAAAATATTTGAAAAAATGATAAATATATATATTTTGTTTGGATCTTTTTGAAGAATTAAAAACAATGATAAACAACAATAATTCTGTTATAACTCGCATAATTCATGACAAAGTAGTAAATAATGCAACAAAGTTTGGAACCTGATAAATGCATAAATAAAGGTATATATATATATATATATATATATATATATATATATATATATATATATATATATATGTGTGTGTGTGTGTGTGTGTGTGTGTGTGTGTGTGTGAATAATCTCCGAGAACTCTCATAACGTATGATTACTTCGTTTTAATATTTTTATTCATTCATGCCCAGTAAATCTAATTCAAACATCTGTTATAAAAAAACAAAACAAAAAAAGGACCTCTAAATCTGTTGACCTTAATTCAAAGAATACCTTTTCTGCATATTTCTGAACGGAATATCGCACGTAAAGAATTCTTCCCGGTATTTCATAAAACAAAGAAAGGCAGAGGAACGCGCGTGAGAAAATACTTTACCTAAAAGACGGGTATTTCCTTTCACGACGTGTCATTATTCGAGAAGAAAGTGCCGAAGATATTGTGTTCCATGCAAGAGGGCGATATTCGGCCTACGAAACATAAATATCTTTAGGCTCATTTTCACCCTCAGGCGTTTCATATTTTGGCTCTGCCTCGGTGTTTACAGTATAGATCAGGATTATATCGTTCAATGCTCCTGGTTTATGTCTGAAGACTGTGTCTTCCCACAGCTTTTGTGCAATAATAAGTTATACTTCCGTTACATCTCTGCATGATAAAATGCAACGGTTATTCATATTTTGCAGTGTAACGACGCAAGTCGACGGTTCATGAACGCTCTTTTTAAAGACTTGCTGTCTTCCAGCCCGTGGCCAACCTCTCTCAACTCTGGAAGTTATATTAGGTATATGCAGAATGAAGGTATGCAAGAATACAGGAAACAATAATGAAGGTATGCAAAATGGAAGTATGCAATAATGAAGGTATGCAGAATGAAGGTATGCAATAATGAAAGCATGGAGAATGAAGGTATGAAATAATGATACCATGAAGAATGAAGGTATGCAACAATGAGGGTATATAGAATGAAGGTATGCAATAATAAAGCTATGTAGAATGAAGGTATGCAACAATGAGGGTATGTAGAATGAAGGTATGCATCATTGAGGATGGAGAATGAAGACATTTTGTTCTGAGCTTCTTGAAGGTATGTAGCGTATATAGTGACAGTGTTTGCCAACACGACTCTCTCTTATGTTACCGAAAAGTTTTTCAGCGTGAGTACTTTCCAGAAAATTGATTGTTCACCTAGAACTCCGGAATGATTGTTTGTAGGCCTAAAGATGACATTTTTGGTGCTTGAGAACGTTTTGTGATGCGCAGTGCAGCTTGGGTTTCGTGGGGGAAAAAAAATTATAACAGCCTCATTTATACGATTGATGTCACGAGCGAATAATGTTTATATGAATCTCGTAGACTGTAATAAATGTCGGAAGCAAAGGTAACCCGAAAAAATGCTTTGAATCTCGGAGGATTCACTTCGAGCTTGAACAGCATCATCCTGATATCCTTTTTTTATGTAGAATTCTTTCAGTGTTCTAAACAGTGTCACAATGAACTAGTGGCACCACTGTCATGACGGTCTATGAAAGATCATGAAAGTTACCATAGCGCATGGAGCATTCCCTCCTTAGTGGTCAAGAATGGGTAAGGGCATAAGGGCATAGGTAGGGCTAGCAGCTCCGAGCCTATTGGAAGAAGACTTTACAGAATTCACTTATGGAAATCTTTAAAACACAACTACAGACAAACATAAAAAAAAACCTATCCGGAAAAGCCAGACGAGAGTCAGACTTTTTGTGTGCATTTATTTCGGCGAATTCTATGGCGAATATAATGGTCATTTGTG
>NC_087213.1:15535472-15545472 GCF_015104395.2 Macrobrachium nipponense | reverse complement strand
ACCTTAAATAAAAGTTATAAAGGAAACATGACGACTAAAAAATATTAAAAAAACCATGATTTTTTATTGACTGGTTTAAACCATAGTTTAAATCATTTGGTTTAAACCGCCAACCGTGATATATATCTATATATATATATATATATATATATATATATATATATATATATATATATATCTATATATATATATATATATATATATATATATATATATATATATATATATATATATATATAGATATATATATATATATATATATATACATACATAATATATATATACTATATATATATATATATATATATATATATATATATATATATATATATATATATTTATAATATTTAAATGAGTGGTCACGAATTTCAAAATCTAATAAATGTTTAATCAAATATGCCGCCTTTTTAAAACGCAATTCAATACGATTCACTGAGTTTACGTATGTGAGATTTACTTTTAAAAAACTGACATCCGCTTCGTATTTGCTATTCCGATGCTTTATTAACGTCATGCGAGATCTAATATCATAGGGCAAATAAAAATAAATACAAAAATAAAAGACATTTTTAGATTCTTCGACGTAGTACAGAACATTTTCAACTAAAAGTTCATACCAGCATTCGACAGACTCTGATATAAAAAAAACTGGTAATTACGCAACATTTTTCATGATTACCTTTTCTGTAGCAAATGTCCATCGAAGTCATTTTTTTTATTTTGGTATTTTAAAAAAACGGACGTTAATTGGTAGTTAAAGTACTCCAATTATCCACTGGTTTTTAGCCTTGTTTATATTGACTCTCCAGCAGTCGAAAAAAAAAAACAATAAAAAAAAGCCTTGAACAAAAATAACTTTGTACAACTATCTTATCGTCGATTTCTCTTGGAATGAAATCTGCATAAACTATTCTCTATTATTATTGTATTACTACAACACTGCGCTATACAATAGGTCTTTCCATGAGTGAGTTTTTTTTTTTTTCTATTTTCCTCTGTAAAAAACATTGTCATACCTTTTTTAATACTACTATCCTTCTTCAAATCCGTACCACAAGAAACGTTGTTTGGTCACCAAAAGAATGGGTGACCACGAAATTGGCAATGAAACTACTATATCAATGGTTTATCGACCCCTGACGTTACGTAACACTGTCTTTGTTCAGTACTTGAACGGGTGAGTACCACAAGAAGGCACAAGAGCCCAAGAACCGTAGCAAGCAGTGCATTTGTACCCCACCTTTAATAAATGCAGGTAGGTTGCTATAAAAAGGAGGCGGGGAAGACTTACGCCCGACGGCTAAATGATATCCCGCTGCCCTTTCGCTGACCTGACCTTTCAGTAAGAGGCATACGTGGGACGTTAATGCAACTAGTAAATGATATCTTCCTAACGGCTGGGTCACTAGAGAGAGAGAGAGAGAGAGAGAGAGAGAGAGAGAGAGAGAGAGAGAGAGAGAGAGACTCTCTCTCCCTCTCTCTCGCGGACGCAGTTGATGCCCACGACTCATCCGATAAATAACGAGCATTTTAATATGAATCTTAGAATAGCTTAGAGCGAGCGCTGGGAAGTGTTATCGTATCTCGAATCCTCATCAATATGAATGGTATACATTTTGTAACACTCCTCTCTGCAAGTGAAATATATCCATATCATTAATAGTTTCTGTCGGCAACCTTTGACTTATGAATGATACAGACGTCTTATATATCCATCTGTCAGATTTCATCATCATGTTTCGTTGATGGCGAAACTGACTGACTGACTCTGTGATTTCACAAGTAAGCACTTCCGGGATAACGATCCAAAGAAAAGAAATCACAACGTAAACAGTATATCGCTTCCTGCATCAATATTTCAACAGATACTTTTTATGCCAATCTATTCTTCCATTCAAGCAGGAGACACACATACGCACAAAGAGACTCACACATACAGTAACTATATATATATATATATATATATATATATATATATAGATATATATATATATATATATATATATATATATAGATATATATTATATACACACACATATATATATATATATATATATATATATAATATATATATATATATATATATTATATATATATATATATATATATAGAGGTGTGTGTGAGTGTAATTTACACACGCGTAGAAATACAGTATATACATGTTTGTATGTATTTTAAACAGTGTAATCGTCGCCTGCAAAGCCGCGTAATAAAAAACCTTGACATTCCTAATGTGTATATTAAAATAAGCAGGAAATTAAAGAGAAAAAAAAATCTACCCGGTGTTTCGGGGAAATTTTGGTGACCATTAATGTTCGATTTCTCTGGAAAGCGATAAAAATAAAAGTATAGCTACACTAATGGCAACACTGCGTTCACGCAAAAAACAACCTGAAAATACCGTATTATGACAGACTTTAGAGATGATTTATGAATCGGGACTTTATTTCAAGATAACAGAAGAACGGTTTTAGTAAGCTCTTCCAGACAAACACCGGTTCTCTTTGTTTTAAATTGTGTTTAGACGTTTCTTTGTGCCTTAGAATTTAAGAATTCTTTTATAGACGTTATCGACAAGTTTGCATGTAGTGTCCGAAGCTTTTAGCAGGTGAAAGGTGACCATTCTAAACAAGATATCCGACACTTTATATAGAGAAAATTATATATTTTTGTTCCAGTTACAAAAGCAGTTCATAGGACCACCTACATGTACAAGAAATACATCACATGACATGAATTTGAAAATAAATAAAAGTATTAATTTCTTAAAACTCTAGCTTTTTATATACGAACGTATGGTTTGCTTAAAGTATAGTACCTTTGTAGGAAATGTCTATAAAAAGTCCAGTATATCTTAGTTTTAACCAGACCACTGAGCTGATTAACAGCTCTCCTATGGCTAGCCCGAAGGATTAGATATTTTAACGTGGCTACGAACCAATTGGTTATCTAGCATCAGGACCTACAGCTTACTGTGGGATCCGAACCACATTATATAGAAAAATTAATTTCTAATCATCAGAAACAAATTCCTCTAGTTCTATGTTGGCAGAGCGGGGAATCGAACTCGGGGCTATCGAACCGGCCTGCGAGCACGTAAACCACTCCTCCAACGAGGAAATATCTATAGGAAAATGCTGAAATACCAGAATTAAATGAGAAAGAGGTAGACAAAGAAACTGGCAAAACAATGAAACATTTTCATGGATAAGAGGAGATGGACCGAATCTGAAATAAGCCTCAGTAGCGCTGGAAGAATTGAAACGGAATGAATTCATGAGAGAGAGAGAGAGAGAGAGAGAGAGAGAGAGAGAGAGAGAGATTGCCCAATAAAATCGTCGTATAAATATTATTTTTTTGTAGTTATGACAATAAAAAATTGAGAAACAAATAAAAAAGTCAATAAAAATCAATATATATATATATATATATATATAATATATATAATAATATATAATATATATTATATATATAGATATATATATATATATATATATATATATACATATTATTCGAGCTAGAAATGTCCTTTTTATATCTAATTCGTTCTACCTCGGAATTGATATATTTTCATATATGTAAACCGAAGGGGAATATTTTAATTGAAAATAATTTATTATCAACTAAAAAATTTCCCTTCGGTTTATGAAAAAAAAATATATCAATTCCGAGGTAGAGCGAATTAGATATTAGAGGACATTTGTAGCTCGAATAATTTATATGAATCACGGTGATGTGATAATTATTCATATATATATATGTATATATATGTATGTATGAATGTATATATGATATATATATATATATATATATATATATATATATATTATATATATAAAAATCAATATATAAAAAATAAATACATACATACTTATGAACGTAACATAATGAATAAAAATTCAATGAACGAGCAAACAAATAAAAGCATTAGTTAACTATTCGGAACATTTTTATCGCAAACTGATTAGGAAGATACATTACAGATTTTCTACGTTCATAAAGCCAAGAATATTTACAAACTTCAACTGATCTCAGGCCTTAATAAAAGCGGAAGGCGGAACTACCTTTCAAAGTCCCGAGCGATACTGGGTCTTACCACAACCTTTCGCGATCTGGCATAGGCGGCACTGAGGTTCGAAATTCAACAAATAAGAAATAACTTATGTGACATACCTGATATGTTGAAGATACTAAAACTACTTTCTTAAACTAAACTCCAATTGCTGCCTAGGACATTGAATGTTCAGATCCCAGGAACGGTCACTTGCTCTAGTGTGCTGGCGATGAGCAAATACTGAAAATAAAAGAAATTATACCAATTAAAGATATTTATAAATATGTGAAATAGTTTTTCTATTTCGGAAAAACGCTGCTTCACCAATTGAACCAGGTAATGGGAAGATTAAAAGTACATTTGGTCCCAGATCAGATTTGTTCTCTTCCTGTTTAAATTTTGGTAATGCAACGGCGCTGAATTTATTTGCGTTGAGCATTTCGGAAAACCTTTTGTAATTGCTCGTATTCTATTACGACAGTTTAAAGAATCGTGACGTCATTTGTACACTAAAATATATGTTAATGGATCGTACGGTAAACTTTACCAGAACCATTTAATTCTTTGGATGTCTACGAGAACGTTTAGCATCTCTCATCTTCTTCACAGGACTACGAAATTAATATTAAGATGTAAGAGGGGTTTCGCTCTCTCTCTCTCTCTCTCTCTCTCTCTCTCTCTCTCTCTCTCTCTCTCACAAGCACACAATGTCCATAACAAAATATTACCAAATACCCATTGTTCTTAATTCCTATTAGAAGCCGTGTTTTGATTGTTTTGCGAGTAAATAAAAAATCTTCATAATAAATGGTACTACCTCAGAATTCTAATATATAATACGGAAATCAAAAATTTCAAATAAAATGTGAAATTCGAAACCTTGTTTCCCCATATATATAGACTTGATATTATATCCCTAAACTAAACCATCATATTTACAGATTTTTAAAAGCAGTAGCATTGAAACAATTGCAGGCATTATCGCTGCCTGACCGTGATACGGATAACGGGGAACAAGGGGAAAAAAGGAAATTATTTTAAGACCTGAGGTATAAAAAGGGAATTAGTTGAAGTTCAGTTTCAAAAGAGTTTTGTTAGTTACAAACTGGCAGTGGAATCAAGTTAAACCCGAGGCCACAAAGCGCTGTATTCAAATGCCGTAGGATCTTTTTTGAACACCTGTTAAGCACACGTGTGTAATATGTATACGTGTGAGTATAGTATATAACAAAATATTATATATATATATATATATATAATATATATATATATATATATAGTTATATATATATAATAATAAAGGTTTTTTTTTGCCACGAAGGAAAAAATGAAAAATAAAGCGAGATAGCCGAGTACTTTTCGGTCCCGTTCGGACCCTTTACTGAAGTCCAAACTGATACTACTGAGAACAACATATATATATATATATATATATACATATATATATATATATTATATATATATATATATATATATATATATATATATATATATATAATATCGAATGGAAATCGCAACTGATAGCGATAGTCACCTGACGAACATCTCCGCTGCCAAATGAACCTTTCCTAAAAATGGAGATGGCGAAATCTTCAAAAGCTAGTTTTACCCTCTTCTGATCGCCAATTATTTCAGGGGGGAGAACATTCAATCTCGCTCTCCACTGACGCCTCCACCCCAATTTTCATGTGTATCGGTTTTGTCTTCATCTTCTCATTTCTATTTATTTATTACCTGTTCCTTTAAACTTGTCTCTCTTTGCAGGCTAATTTCCCTTTGGAATTCTCTTAGCTTTATAGACTTAGCTTTATAGGGATTCAGCTGCAGATATCTATATATATATATATATAATATTCCTATATATATATATATATATATATATATATATATATATATTTACAAATAGGTATAATATATATATATTAATGTGTGTGTGTGTGTATACAGAAATATAATCTTCATAATACAAATATGAGATAAGTCAATATAGGCCCAGAGAAAAGAGAATAGATGACACTATAGTCGATTCATTTAAGGTAGATTCTTGTGCCTATGGAGACGTTTGTTGGCGGCCTCTGATGGCTGGTAACGAAGGTAGGCTGATCGCTCAGTGCGTCATATTTTCATATATAATATATATATATATAATATATATATATATATATATATATATATATATATATATATATATATATATACATACATATATAAAGAAAGTTACAGCCATGAAAGGAAACTGAAACACTGGAAATGCTAAATACTTTCCTCTAATTACCAAGACTTGTTCACCGCAACTGTTCTCAGGCTAAGAACATGTCTTGGTAAAATGACGAAAGTCCTTAGTATCTCCAGTGTTTCAATTCTCCTTCGTGGGCTGTAACTTTGTTCGTATAATCATCACGTTTTTAATTTATTACGTGATTTAAATCATACATATATAAATACATATAAACTGTATATATAAATGTATATAAATACTTACATATATATATATATATATATACTATATATATATATATATATATATATATATATATATATATATATAAATATTATATATGTATATATATGTATGTATGTATTTATATATCACACGCATCTAAAATATGAAAACACTAGCATATTCAGGGTGAATTTGTTGTATGAAAACAAGTTTTTTTTTTTTTTATCTTGATTGCGTTAATGATGAAAAAATCTTATGATAAGTAAAGACAGTAATAAAGAATGATGCAAAATCCTGATAATAAAGACGTTATAAAGAAGAATCATCTCTCTTCACTTTTACTCGTGGTAATTCCTTTGTGTTTTATCTTATTGATTTCAGGAAAAGATAACTTAGTTGTACAATTAATACAGAATCCTATGGTATGACCAGACCTCTCTAATCTCGTGCAAAGCGTGAGATGATTGAAGAAATATAAACATATATCTAGTTTTCTAAGCCACAGACGAAAATAATGAGACACTGAGCGAGTGGCCTACCTCCCGGTACCAGCCAATCAGAGGCTGCCAAACAAACGTCTCGTAGGCACAAGAATCTACCTTAAGTGAATCGACAATAGTAGCTCGATAATTTCGTCTTATACCATGCCTCTTCAAGAGCTTTTATTATAATTTTTCTCCTGTAAACTATATGCATGCCAAACACACAAAGAATATATATACAATGGTAATAATATTATATTATATAATTATTATTATATATAAGATATATATTATATTATATTATAATATATATATATATATGTATTATATATATATATATCATATATAATATATAGTATATTATTATTCTATATAATTAATATATAGTATATATATATAGTAGTCTATGATATGCATATACATAACATACATTCTATATATACATACCTACATATCTATATATATATATAATCTATTATATATATATTATATATTATATATATATATATAATGTGTGTGTGTGTCTGTGTGTATGTATAATATATATATATTAATATATATATATTATATATTATAGATATGGCATATACAGTATACATACATCTATATATACATCATACCTATATATTAAAAATTTTTTTTTTTATTTATATATACTTATAATATATATATATAATGTGTGTGTGTGTATATATATATATATATATATTATATATATATATATATATATATAGATAATAGATAAATGCATATACATATACATACATTCTATATATAAACCAGAATATATATATATATATTATAGATATTATATATAACATATATATATATTATATATATATATTGTTTGTTTGGTGTTTGGTGTGGTTGTGGGGGTGTGTGTGTGTGTGTGTGTGGTGTTGTGTGTGTGTTTGTGAAAGAAACCTAAAGGAAGCTCCTTCCCGCGTCACGGCCATGAAAATATTCACCTTCTGCATCAGTTTCAGATCCTCGAAGAACTTTCTCGAAAGAATGCTCGAAGCGCTGGTCAGTAATGGCCGGCGTTCTATATCGGTCATCTGGGGTCGAGCACCTCTTTTGTTATGTTAATGACCTTTTAGAGGGCAACTTTTTTGGAGTAAACTGCAGAGAGGGATAGTAAGGTTAGTCAGCTGCTCTATACATCCTTCCACTTTCTGGATCCAAAGTAAAAAATAAAGAATAAGGAGGCTGAATCAGTTGGCACAATTACAGTACTGAAACGATACATTCAAATCCGTATATTATCTAACCGTAAGCTGAAGCCTAAAATTCATTATAAAAATTTGGGATAAATAAAATGAGAAAAAAAGAAAAACAAACAAACCAAAATACGACTTCCTCTCGAACTTCTTATAGAGAAGACGATCTCCCACAATATCAGTAGAACTAACTGCATTAATCTTTCCACATTCATCTACGACGGTGGACGATATTTCAAAGACACATAAGCAAAATAGACGATAATATTTGAATGTTTTTTGTTCAACTTATAATTCCGGGTGTGTTTTGGTTTATTTTTAGTCAGGAATATTTTACGGGATACAAACTTCAACATTTTAAGCAAATTCTGACGTCTTGAAGATCTTCATTATTTGTCTTTAGAAAATAGAAACAATTCTCGTCTTAGGATAAAAAAGAGGTGACATTAATTCCCACATTCTCTGCCAAGAGAAAAATCTGTCTCGTTTAAATAATAGCCGCGTCCTCCCCCCCCCCCCCCCCCTTCCCCCCCCCCCCCTCTCTCTCTCTCTCTCTCTCTCCTTTCTGTTTTCCCGTTTGGAAGAAAACTATTTTCCTGTATCTTTCTACTTCCATTTCCCCACCCTACCCCCTTCCTCCTCTCCCCCCTTCCTCTCTCTCTCCTCTCTCTCTCTCTCTCTCTCTCTCTCTCTCTCTGAAAGAAAGAAAGAAGGAATGAAAGCAAGAAAAAGACAATTCTCTTTCCAACCCGCTCAACTTTTTCCTGACCCTACTCTCGCAAAGAAAACGAAACAGAATAATAGGAAGACTCTCTCTCTCTCTCTCTCTCTCTCTCTCTCTCTCTCTCTCTCTCTCCTCTCTTCATTTTTGAAAAGAAGAAACGACCGACGAAAAAAAAAAAAGGCAAGTTCGACGAGAACGTCAAAGCGGCATAAAGTTTACGATGCGTCCGGATTTCGTCCCCCCCCTCCTGGGCGGCGTCCGCGACCTCCAAGTTGGTTATCCGGGAGGAATTTAGAGTCTTATTATTGTCATATTGAAGCCATATGTTGCGATGAAGAAGAGACAACGAGGTCGGGCGGACGACGTATGGGGTCGTCATCATCGTCTGGGGTTCGGGCTAAGGAGATATAGGTAGTGTAGGGGGTTTGGAGGGGCATCGGGAGCGAGGGTAGGAATCTACTGTGAAAAGAAAGTCGACGATGAGGAGAAAAGGAATTCCATCCCCCCCCCCCCTCACACACACACCCAAAGAGGCTATCGTGTTTGCATAAAAAAAAAAAAAAAAAACCGCGGGAAGATCGAGAGTGGGAAGACATCACATGTCGCTTTAATGACGATGCCGATGCCTGCGCAGCCAGGGAAGAAGAGGAAATGTACACAAAACAAAGTTGTAAACATGCCGATTTTTGGCCCAGTCTCGGTGTACCCGTTTTCTTAGGATACTTCTCAGAATATTTAGCTTGTGATAAAAGTAACAACAAAAGCGTAGCACCAAGAGTGATGACAATAAAACTACTAATGATTCAATGAGAAATAAGGAAAACATAATATTATTATATAATAATAATAATGTTGTATAAAACCAGAATTTGAAACATACCAGTATTTTGTTGCTTCCTTTCGGATGCTAGCCCGTCGACCACAATAACAACATTATTAGCGAGATATCGGAGATAGTTTTGCGGGAAACAAAGTTATAAACATACCATTTTAGGATATACGCAGACTACAAAGTTGCCAACACGATGATTTACGAAAAGTACAGAAAGGAAAGTTGCAAACTTGGATTTCGAAAGT
>NC_087213.1:15510472-15530472 GCF_015104395.2 Macrobrachium nipponense | reverse complement strand
TTTCGCTGACCTGACCTTTCAGTAAGAGGCATACGTGGGAGGGTTAATGCAACTAGTAAATGATATCTTCCTAACGGTTGGGTCACTAGAGAGAGAGAGAGAGAGAGAGAGAGAGAGAGAGAGAGAGAGAGAGAGAGAGAGAGAGAGAGACTCTCTCTCTCGCGGACGCAGTTGATGCCGACGACTCATCCGATAAATAACGAGCATTTCAATATGAGTCTTAGAATAGTTTAGAGCGAGCGCTGGGAAGTGTTATCGTATCTCGAATCCTAATCAATATGAATGGTATACATTTTGTAAGACTCATCTCTGCAAGTGAAATATATCCATATCATTAATAGTTTCTGTCTTAAAAATTAAGAAAGTATCATCAACATACCTCCTGTACAAAAAGGGCTTAAAATCCCAGCTACCAAAGAATGTTATTTTTTGTTTAACAGTTTGTTATATAAGCAAACTGATGGTGTAAGTATGGGATCCAGTATAGGACCATCTCTGGCTAATGGTTTTATGTGTTTTATGGAGAAGAAATGGCTAGACGATTGGCCTTTAGATTTTAAGTCCTTATTGTACAGGAGGTATGTTGATATTTTCTTAATTTTTAAGAATCGTGACCAGATTCCTCGTTTTTTAGAGTACCTTAATAGTAAGCATATTAATACAGAATTTACGTCTGAAGTCGAAGATAATCATACACTTGCTTTTCTAGATATTCAAGTTAAAAATCTTAACAATAAATTTCACACTTCAGTCTTTAGAAAGCCTACTTTCACAGGTCTCATGTCTAAATTTCAATCAGCTACACCTTTGAAATATAAGATGAATTTAATATTTACGCTAGTTACCAGAGCATATAGAATTTGTTCTAGCTATTTGAATTTACACAAAGAATTGGAATTTCTAAGGTCACTCTTAAAAAACAATTGCTATCCGTTGAATTACGTGAATACATATATTGGTAAACAACTTTCAAAATTATACGGAAACAAACAACCTAAAACTACCGCTAACGTAAAGTAACCTGTTATCTATCTACCTTTAACTTTTACTGGAACTCATAGTTACGATCTAAAAAAGCAATTAATTTCTATTTTGTCCATTGGTTACCCTCAGCTAGATATCAAAATATATTTTACTTTACAAAAAAAAAATTAAAGACCCTATACCAACAGGCCTTCGGTCCAGTCTGATCTATAAATGGCAGTGCAGTGGTTGTGATGCCACTTACGTTGGAAAAACTACCAGATCAGCTTGGATGAGATGGTTTGAGCACCTTGGTAGGTCATTTCGTACAGGCAATTATCTTACAAGACCTAGTTATAGTGCAATTAGGGAACACAGCGAGGAGTCTGGTCACCCTTTACATATCGATGATTTTTCTATTTTAACCTCTGCCCAGTTTTCTACAGACCTCGACATTTTAGAAGTTTTATAATCTGTTAAGACGAAGCCTTCCTTGGCTAGAAATGTAGCTGTTACCTCACTTTTGTGTTTTTAGGCTGCATCCTGCTGGTTTGTATATCGACTTAGTATATTTACTATTCTTTTGGACCATCCGTTTTTGTAACTTAAATTTGCATTCTGCTTTATTTTATTTTATCTACTCAACTGTTTCATTTAGCAATTTTTAATTTTAATTTTTTTCAAGTATTAGCTATATTTTAACGTACTCTTATAATTTTTATACATATCAATTTATTAATGTGAATTTGATTGCAAGAACTATAATGTCATTCATTTTAATTTTGTAGGTTGATAACGAGTGATAGTACTACTCGAAACGTCCCAATAAAGTTGTACAAAATGCTGTTCCGGGTTTTTTTGGCCTTGGTGTCCTTACTGATATATATATATATATATATATATATATATATATATATATATATATATATATATATATATATATATATATATATATATATATATATATACACACACACGTTGGGTGTCCTCGTAGTTATTTACAAACGAGGCACCAGGTTGTTCTTTTGGTCTGCAGAGCAACGTCAGTTTGTATAACACCATTCATTCTTACATTAAGTCTCCATTGACTGTGAAGATATTCTCTAAGTTTCGTTTCAATTGCTTCTTTCTGGTGTGGAGGTTAAGTCGTGGAAACACATGGTACAAAATATAAGATATATTCTTCTAGCTTACATCGTTGGATAGATGAGATGCAAAGAAGGTTTGGAATAGATGTTAAAGCTAAGAGAGGAAAGTGAAGTCTGAGATACAATTCGTTTACAAATGATCGGAGAGTAAACACTGCTCAATATACAGACAGATGAACTAACAAACGTAACTAGGTTGGTCACGTAAACCACGTCGTCTCGTGGGAGAGTCAACTGATTCCAAGAGAATACATTGTTGATCTTATTGTCCGACATAGAAATTGCTGATCCCGGGTGTTCACACACTGGGGTGCTTGGTCAATCTTTCTGCATGACCTCATTGGTCTGTGGCCTGGTTCTGGGTAATATGCATTACTCTACAGAATGTGTACATACATCTTTATTTTAATGTAACCCTTACATACATACACATATATATATAATATATATATATATATATATATATACTATAGATATCAATATATATATATATATATAATATACTATATATATATATATATGTATATATATATATATTATATAGTATATATATATATAGGTATAGATATATATATATAGATATATATATATATATATAATATATATATAGATATATATATATTATATATATATATAATATATAATATATATATATATATAGGTATATAATATTACACAAAACACACACACTCATATAGGATTATATATATATATATATATATATATTATGTATATATATATATATATATATATATATATGATTAGATATATAGATATATATATATATATAATATATATATATATATATATATATATATATACATATATATATATATATATATAATATATATATATATATATATATTACACAAACACACACACACCTCATATATATATATATATATATATATTATATATATATATATATAATATATATAGTATGTATATATATATTATATACAAACACATATGTATATATAAAAATATATATATATATATATATATATAAGATATATATATATATATATATATATATATATATAGATATATTGTTGTACATACACATTGCACATTATATTTAGTATCTGGTCCATACTGTCACAGTGCGCAAATATACAAATCTACGCCTGCATACAACCAAATAAATATATGCATAAGAACTGCAGGGGACAGCAAATCAAAATGCAATCGAAAATAGCCTTTCAGGACGCAATCCACCGACGAGCGTGGAGTCAAAAGTCTTCGCTCCCTTGGAAACTCAAAAGACAATCCCTGTTTACCCTTCCCCTTACTGCTTTCCATTTCAATCTACGCATCGTATGAGTGGTTCATATAATTCCATTTCATTAAAAACAAAATGTTCCACATGGATGACTTCGTCTGTTACAATTTTCATTTGCAGGGATACATTTTTAAGTGATTTTTTTTCTGCCCTTATGAATTTTTATCATTGGCCCTTTCATATCAATAATTAATTTCAAATTTCGTACGAAGTCACAAAGGAATGTCAGTTCCACAGAAATTCCTGGAATTGTGGTGGTCTTAATTATCTATCCATAAGGTTGCAAATACGTTCGCTTTCGGTACAATGTCTTTCATCTCACTTTTTTATCTCTGGGAAAAGGAAAAATTGAATCGAGAGACGTTCACCAAAACAAATTGTGACAAACTCGTCAGTGCTCGAAGAAAATTATACTTAGTTTCTCTAGTTCTATTTATGAATAGCAACACCCACGTCATCTCCTACTTATAAAGATTTCTTAATAATAGCTCATAGTGTCTACATACATATCGCAAAATATACACCATGAAGCGACATCTAGTACAATTCGTACCCCTGCTAAGCCATTGTACTTAATGGTGAAGACACCATGCTAAGAATCCGCTGATATCAGAGGTTACCTAAAATCCTTTCATAACGATGTTCAGTTGCATCTTGATCAACATCTATAACCGGTAAGGGAGAGATAGATCCTGCAACCTTTGATTTATACTCCGAATGTAGACAGATCCCCGTTAGCCGTAGTGAAGATCGTTCGGGCTGAAATGCCTAAGAGGATGAAAGAAATCAAAGAAGAGAGATAGAGGACACAATGGAGGCCATTGGAATCTGGAAAGATGGTTGAGTTTGACGAGCAATAGATATGACACAGTTTGCCATTCCCTGTCTCTTTTGTTTTATGCTGGCATTAATTTTCACAAATGACCATTATTTTCGCCCTAGAATTCGCCGAAATAAATGCACACAAAAAGTCAGTGACTCTCGTCTGGTTTTTCCGGATAGTTTTTTTTATGTTTGTCTGTAGTTGTGTTGTAAAGATTTGCATTAGTGAATTCTGTAAAGTCTTTATTTCGTTTGTGCTCTTGCACAGGTTTATGATAGATCACAAGCTTTGTAATATAAGAAGTGCAAGACTTTCAACACATACGTTCAACTTGTGTGTAATAATCGGGAACTATCAGTTTATCCAGGCAGCTGTAAGGTCTTGATGAAAGGGTAAGTGATAAGTGGTAAATGCTGATCAGAAAGGAAGTTCAACGTTTGAAATTTACATCCAAATAACACATTTTTCCCTCTGTAAAGTAAACGCGTAAAAGGTTCATTTTTATTTATTTCTTCCGACAAGTATTATTGAAGATTTCCCTCAGCGACATTGTTCCCAGTGAGATCCTCAAGTTTCCGTGTCAGGAAGGAAAAAAGGAATTTCCAGGGCAGTATGAAAATACCTATTAAAGGTTTCCAGATACTGAGTCAAGCACCCGAGATCCTTAAATCGATCAGTCAGTCTTTCAGCCACATTCTGCGATGAGATCACACTTCTGTTTTATTATTTATGCTCTCCAGGCCAGATTCTGCTTCCCTGTGACATAAATATTTCTTTAGACTCGCATTATGCGAAATGTTGCTGGCAAGGAAGTAAAAAAAGAAATGCGTTTTCATGCTCATAATGTATGATCTTTTTTTTTGGATTTCCTGGATGTTATAGGGCCTTTATCAGTTAATCTAATAAAAAATATTGCAAAGAGATCTTTTACTACAATTTTTCTTAAGGCTCGTAAGCGCTCCCTAACAGTACCTCCGGTCGTAATCTCTCTCTTCCATCTTACTTTCCACCCTCTCCTAACAATTGTTTCATGGTGCAACGTTGAGGTTTTCCTCCTGTTACACTTTTAAAATCTTTTGTTACTCTCCATTTCCTTTTAGGCGCTGAATGAACTCATACGTCCCAGCTTTTATCCTAACTTTTATATTCCATTTCATACTCAAAAATGGGTCATGACAGAGAAAACGAAAACTTACGAAGAAATCACAATCTTTTTGGTCTCAGGATTATAGGACTCTCCTTCCGATAGTCGTGTAGGTACTACCTACTAGGCTCGGAGCAGCAAGCCCTACCTATGCCCTTATGCCCTTACCCATTCTTGACCACTAAGGAGGGAATGCTCCATGCGCTATTGTAACTTTCTTGATCATTCATAGACCGTCATGACAGTGTGCCACAAGTTCATCATGACACTGTTTAGAACATTGAAAGAATTCTACATAAAAAAGGATATCAGGATGATGCTCTTCAAGCTCGAAGTGAATCCTCCGAGATTCAAAGCATTTTTTCGGGTTACTTTTGCTTCCGACATTTATTACAGTCTACGAGATTCATATTAATATTATCCGCTCGTGACATCAATCGTATAAATGAGGCTGTTATATATATTTTTTTTCCTACGAAACCAAAGCTGCACTGCGCATCACAAAACGTTCTCAAGCACCAAAAATGTCATCTTTAGGCCTACAAACCATCATTCCGGAGTTCTAGGTGAACAATCAATTTTCCGGAAAGTACTCACGCTGAAAAAATTTTCGGTAACATAAGAGAGGGTCGTGTTGGCAAACCCTGTCACTATGTACGCTATATACCTTCAAGAAGCTCGGACCAAGATATCTTCATTCTCCATGTTCATTGTTGCATACCTTCATTCTACATAGCTTCATTATTGCATACCTTCATGCTACATACCCTCATTGTTGCATACCTTCATTCTACAAAACCTCATTGTTGCATACCTTCATTCTTCATGCTATCATTATTGCATACCTTCATTCTCCATGCTTTCATTATTGCATACCTTCATTATTGCATATTTCCATTTGGCATACCTTCATTATTGTATACTTCCATTTTGCATACCTTCATTATTGGTACCTGTATTCTTGCATACCTTCATTCTGCATATACCTAATATAACTTCCAGAGTTGAGAGAGGCTGGCCACGGGCTGGACGACAGCAAGTCTTTAAAAGGTGCGTTCATGAACCGTCGACTTGCGTCGTCACACTAAAAAATATGAATAACCGTTGCATTTTATCATGCAGAGATGTAACGTAAGTATAACTTATTATTGCATAAAAGCTGTGGGAAGAAACAGTCTTCAGACATAAACCAGGAACATTGAACGATATAATCCTGATCTATACTGTAAACACCGAGGCAGAGCCAAAATATGAAACGCCTGAGGGTGAAAATGAGCCTAAAGATATTTATGTTTCGTAGGCCGAATATCGCCCTCTTGCATGGAACACAATATCTTAGGCACTTTCTTCTCGAATAATGACACGTCCTGAAAGGAAATACCCGTCTTTTAGGTAAAGTATTTTCTCACGCGCGTTCCTCTGCCTTTCTTTGTTTTATGAAATACCGGGAAGAATTCTTTACGTGCGATATTCCGTTCAGAAATATGTAGAAAAGGTATTTTTTGAATTAAGGTCAACAGATTTAGAGGTCCTTTTTTATTTTTGTTTTTTTATAACAGATGTTTGAAATAGATTTACTGGGCATGAATGAAATGATAAAAACGTTAAAACGATGTAATCATACGTTATGAGAGTTCTCGGAGATTATGCACACACACAACACACACACATTTATATATATATATATATATATATATATATATATATATATATATATATATATATATATCACTTCAAGCTATAAATGTCCTTTAATATCTAAATTCACTTTACCTCCCAAATGATATATTTACATATATGTACCGAAGGGGAATTTTTAAGTTGATAACAATTTCGTCCCCCCAGGGATCGAACCACCGTCCAGGTGGACGGGGACGAAATCAGAACAGTCAGTGACGCTATCCAATCGGCCAACAGAGACGCTATAAGTTCATATCGATTCTGACCTTACAAATCACCCTCGATCTGGATGCTTTTCGTAATTAGAATCGATATGAAACCCCGTCTACCATGTTGGCCAATTCGAGCGTTTGACAGAACGTAGCCTTTTGTTATGAATAATTATCACATCGAACGTGATCCATTTATATATCAATTCAAGCTACAAATGTCCTTTAATATCTAAATTCACTTTACCTCCCAAATGATATATTTTCATATAGTACCGAAGGGGAATTTTTAAGTTGATAACAATTTCGTCCCCCCATGGGATCGAACCACCGTCCAGGTGGACGGGGACGAAATCAGAACAGTCAGTGACGCTATCCAATCGGCCAACAGAGACGCTATAAGTTCATATCGATTCTGACCTTACAAATCACCCTCGATCTGGATGCTTTTCGTAATTAGAATCGATATGAAACCCCGTCTACCATGTTGGCCAATTCGAGCGTTTGACAGAACGTAGCCTTTTGTTATGAATAATTATCACATCGAACCGTGATCCATTTATATATCAATTCAAGCTACAAATGTCCTTTAATATCTTATATTCACTTTACCTCCCAAATGATATATTTTCATATATGTACCGAAGGGGAATTTTTAAGTTGATAACAATTTCGTCCCCCCATGGGATCGAACCACCGTCCAGGTGGACGGGGACGAAATCAGAACAGTCAGTGACGCTATCCAATCGGCCAACAGAGACGCTATAAGTTCATATCGATTCTGACCTTACAAATCACCCTCGATCTGGATGCTTTTTGTAATTAGAATCGATATGAAACCCCGTCTACCATGTTGGCCAATTCGAGCGTTGACAGAACGTAGCCTTTTGTTATGAATAATTATCACATCGAACCGTGATCCATTTATATATCAATTCAAGCTACAAATGTCCTTTAATATCTAAATTCACTTTACCTCCCAAAAGGATATATTTTCATATATGTTACCGAAGGGGAATTTTTAAGTTGATAACTAATTTCGTCCCCCCCCATGGGATCGAACCACCGTCCAGGTGGACGGGGACGAAATCAGAACAGTCAGTGACGCTATCCAATCGGCCAACAGAGACGCTATAAGTTCATATCGATTCTGACCTTACAAATCACCCTTGATCTGGTACATATATGAAAATATATCATTTAGGAGGTAAGTGAATTTAGATATTATTGGACACCTTGTAGCTTGAATTGATATATAAAATGGATCACGGTTCGATGTGATAATTATTCATAACAAAAGGCTACGTCGTTCTGTCAAACGGAGCGAATGGCCAACATGGTAGACGGGGTTTCATATCGATTCTAATTACGAAAAGCATCCCAGATAGAGGGTGATTTGTAAGGTCAGAATCGATATGAACTTATAGCGTCTCTGTTGGCCGATGGATAGCGTCACTGACTGTTCTGATTTCGTCACCGTCCACCTGGACGGTGGTTCGATCCCATGGGGGGACGAAATTGTTATCAACTTAAAATTCCCTTCGGTACATATATGAAAATATATCATTTGGGAGGTAAAGTGGATTTAGATTATTAAAGGACATTTGTACTTGAACTGATATATAAATGGATCGGTTTCGATGTGAATTATTTTCATAACAAAAAAAGGCTACGTTCTGTCAAACCTCGATTGGCCAACATGGTAGACGGGGTTTTCATTCGATTCTAATTACGAAAAGATGAATCGAGGTGAGTTTAAGGTTAAGGAAATCAAAAAAAATTAAAAACGATATGAACCTTATAAGCGTCCTCTGTTGGCCGATTGGAATAGCTCCACTGAAAACTGTTCTGGATTTCGTCCCCGTCCACTGGACGTTGGTTCGATCCCATTGGGGGGACGAAAATTGTTATAACTTAAAAATTTTCCCCTTCGTTCATATATGAAAATATTCTTTTCGGGAAGGTAAAGTAAATTTAGATTAAATTATACTTTGTAGGCTTGAATTGATATATAAATGGATCACGGTTTCGATGTGATTGAATTTATTCATAACAAAAGGCTACTTTCTGTCAATCGATTTGGCAACATGGTAGACGGGGTTTCATATCGATTCTAATTACGAAAAAGCATCCAGATCGAGGGGGGTGATTTGTAAGGTCATGAATCGATATGAACTATAGCGTCTCTGTTGGCCGATTGGATAGCGTCACTGACTGTTCTGATTTCGTCCCCGTCCACCTGGACGGTGGTTCGATCCCATGGGGGGGGGACGAAATTGTTATTAACTTAAAAACCAAAAATTCCCCTTCGGTACATATATGAAAATATATCATTTGGTAGGTAAGTGAATTTAGATATTAAAGGACATTTGTAGCTTGAATTGATATATAAATGGATCACGGTTCGATGTGATAATTATTCATAACAAAAGGCTACGCTCTGTCAAACGCTCGAATTGGCCAACATGGTAGACGGGGTTTCATATCGATTCTAATTACGAAAAGCATCCAGATCGAGGGTGATTTGTAAGGTCAGAATCGATATGAACTTGATAGCGTCTCTGTGGCCGATTGGATAGCGTCACTGACTGTTCTGATTTCGTCCCCGTCCACCTGGACGGTGGTTCGATCCCATGGGGGACGAAATTGTTATCAACTTAAAAATTCCAAAACCCCCCTTGCGTACATATATGAAAATATAATCATTTGGGAAGGTAAAGTGAATTTAGATATTAAAGGACATTTGTAGCTTGAATTGATATATAAATGGATCACGGTTCGATGTGATAATTATTCATATATATATATATATATATATATATATATAATATATATATATATATATATATATATATATATATATATATATATTATATATATATATATATATATATATATATATATATATAATCACCATAACGAGACTAGAATATCTCGAAGTAATAAAAGTCCACAGTTATGTAGAATGTGTATTAAAAATACTAAAAAAGGCGAGCTTTCGTCTACTTGATCAGTAGACCTCATCAGCCGTACTGATATATCCTTTTTAAAATACTGATCAAGAGACGAAAGTTCGTCATCTTAAGTATTTTTAATACATATTTTATATAACTGTGGACTTATATTACTTCAAGATATATGTGTATATATATAGTATATATATATATATATATATATATATATATATATATATATATATATATATATATATATTACATACATACATATATATATATATATATATATATATATATATATATATATATATATATATATATATATATATATATATATATAATATATATAGGCACCTTTATCTATGCATTTATTACGTTCCAAACTTTCGTGATTCAGTTATACATTCATACATGATATATATAAATATATATATATATATATATATATATATATATATATATATATATATATATATATATATATATATAATTTTTTAAGATCTTTTTGAAGAATTTAAAACAATAATAAACAACGATAATTCTGTTTTAACTCGTATAATTCATGACAAAGTAGTAAATAATGCAACAAAATTCTAAATCAAGTGACCTAGTAAACAACCTAGCATCAAATACTTTAGAGCAGTCCGCAATTTGAGAAATTTATTTAAAAGGTCACAACCACAAGGATAAGAAGTTCTTTCAAGTGGTTAAACAGTAAAATTAATGATAAGTAGTTGTGGCAACTATCGAAAAATTATGTCTAAGGCAAGAAGTAATCCAGAAGGATGATTATTGTTGATTGCAATGGGTGTCCACGTCATAATACTAGTATTGTAAAAGTCATTTTGATTGTTTATGTAGCTCCCGTTAATATGTATGTTATTGGAATGCAATATAAAGTTTAGGTAATTTGCAATGGGTGTCCACGTCATAATACTAGTATTGTATCATTGAGATTGTTGATATAGCTCCTATTAATATGTATGTTATTGGAATGTAATATAAAGTTTAGGTCGAAGGCCAAGCGCTGGGACCTATTGAGGTCATTGGGCGCTGAAAGGGAAATTGGGAGTAGAAAGGTTTGAAAGGCGTAACAGGAGGAAAAGTAAGGTGGAAGAAAGAGAATATGAACGGAGGTACATGAAAAGGAATGAAAGGTGATCGCAGCTTGGGGCCGAAGGTACGCCGCAAAGAACCTTAAGTAATGCCTACAGTGCGCCACATGAAATGCACTGGCGGCTCTACCCTCTGTACGAAGCGCCTCAGTGGCGTTGTTAGTATGCTGTTGGCGTCCCACCTCGGTGGTCGCTGGTTCGATTCTCGGCCATTCCATTGAGGAGTGAGAGATGTGTATTTCTGGTGATAGAAGTTCACTCTCGACATGGTTCGGAAGTCACGTAAAGCCATTGGTCCGGTTGTTGAATAACTATACTGGTTCCACGCAACGTAAAAACGCTATACTAACAAAAAAACCCCCTGTACGATATTTGTTTTTTGTTGCTGGATGAACGGCCAGAGGAAATGGCGTATAAACCAGAGTTCCCATATTTATTTATTTGGTGTCTTTGTACTTTCGCAATCCAAGTTTGCAACTTCCCTCTCTGTGCTTTTCGTAAATCATCGTGTTGGCAACTTTGTTGTCTGCGTATATCCTAAAATGGTATGTTTATAACTTTGTTTCCCGCAAAACTTCCTCCGATATCTCGCTAATAATGTTGTTATTGTGGTCGACGGGCTAGCATCCGAAAGGAAGCAACAAAATACTGGTATGTTTCAAATTCTGTTTTATACAACATTATTATCATTATATAATAATAATATGTTTTCCTTATTTCTCATTGCCAATATCATTAGTAGTTTTATTGTCATCACTGTTGTTGTTGCTACGCTTGTGTTGTTACTTTTATCACAAGCTAAATATTCTGAGGAGTATCCTAAGAAAACGGGTACACCGGGACTGGGCCAAAAATCGGCATGTTTACAACTTTGTTTTGTGTGAATTTCCTCTTCTTCCCTGGTTGCGCAGGCATCGGCACCGTCATTAAAGACGACATGTGATGTCTTCCCACTCTCTCGATCTTCCCGCGTTTTTTTTTTTTTTTTTTTTTTTTTTTTTTTTTTCATGCAAACACGATAGCCTCTTTCGGGGTGTGTGTGTGTGTGTGTGTGTGTGGGGGGGGGGGGGGGGTGGGGGGGGGGGGGGTGGGGGGGGGGGGGGGGGGGGGGGGGGGGGAATGGAATTCCTCCTCATCGTCGACTTTTCACAGTAGATTCCTACCCTCGCTCCCGATGTCCCTCCAAACCCCCTACACTACCTATATTTCCTTAGCCCGAACCCCAGACGATGATGACGACCCCATACGTCGTCCGCTCGACCTCGTTGTCTCTTCTTCATCGCAACATATGGCTTCAATATGACAATAATAAGACTCTAAATTCCTCCCGGATAACCAACTTGGAGTCGCGGACGCCGCCCGGAGACGAAGTCCGGACGCCTCGTAAACTATGCCGCTTTGACGTTCTCGTCGAACTTGCCTTTTTTTTTTTTTTTTTTTTTTTTCGTCGGTCGTTTCTTCTTTTCAAAATGAGAGAGAGAGAGAGAGAGAGAGAGAGAGAGAGAGAGAGAGAGAGAGAGAGAGAGAGAGAGTCTTCCTATTATTCTGTTCGTTCTCTTGCGAGAGTAGGGTCAGGAAAACGTTGAGCGGGTTGGAAAGAGAATGATCGTTTTTCTTTCTTTCATTCTTTCTTCTTTATTTCAAGATTGAGAGAGAGAGAGAGAGAGAGAGAGAGAGAGAGAGAGAGAGGAAGGGGGGTAGGGTGGGGAAATGGAAGTAGAAAGATACAGGAAAATAGTTTTCTTCCAAACACAAAACAGAGAGAGAGAGAGAGAGAGAGAGAGAGAGAGAGAGAGAGAGAGAGAGAGAGAGAGATAGTTTTTTCCAAACTGCGAGAAACAGCGAGGGAGTGGGAGAGACATAGAAAGAATACAGCTTAAAGAAAGAGAGAGATGCACATGAAAAGAGAGAGAGAGAGAGAGAGAGAGAGAGAGAGAGAGAGAGAGAGAGAGAGGGTAGTTGGGGGGGGGGGGGGGTGGGGGGGGGGCGCAGCTATTATATACGAGACAGATTTTTCTCTTGGCAGAGAATGTGGGAATTAATGTCACCTCTTTTTTTTCCTAAGACGAGAATTGTTTCTATTTTCTAAAGACAAATAATGAAGATCTTCAAGACGTCAGAATTTGCTTAAAATGTTGAAGTTTGTATCCCGAAAAATATTCCTGACTAAAAATAAACCAAAACACACCGGAATTATAGTGAACAAAAACATTCAAAATATTTATCGTCTATTTTGCTTATGTGTCTTTGAAATATCGTCCACCGTCGTAGATGAATGTGGAAAGATTAATGCAGTTAGTTCTGCTGATATTGTAGGGGATCGTCTTCTCTATAAGACTCTCGAGAGAAAGTAGTATTTTTTTGGTTTGTTTTTCTTTTTTTCTCATTTTATTTATCCAAAAATTTTATAATGAATTTTAGGCTTCAGCTTACGGGTAGATACTATACGGTTTTGAATGTATCGTTCAGTACTGTAATGTACCAACTGATTCTGCCTCCTTATTCTTTTTTTTTTTTTTACTTTTGATCCAGAAAGTGGAAGGATGTATAGAGCAGCTGACTGACCTTACTCTATACTCTATCCTCCCTGCAGTTTACTCCAAAGTTTGCCTCGAAGGTCATTAACATAACAAAAGAGATGCTCGAACCCAGATGACCGATATAGAACGCCGGCCATTACTGACCAGCGCTTCGAGCATTCTTTCCAGAAAGTTCTTCCAGGATCTGAAACTGATGCAGAAGGTGAATATTTTCATGGCCGTAACGCGGAAGGAGCTTGCCTTCAGGTTTCTTTCACAAACACACACACACATTATATATATATATATATATATATATATATATATATATATATATATATATATATATATATATATATATATATATATATATATATATATATATATATATATATTTGTGTTTGTGCTGCGTGTCAATACAGTCCACAGGAGAAAAATTATAATAAAGCTCTTGAAGAGGCATGGTATAAGACGAAATTATCGATCTACTATAGTCGATTCACTTAAGGCCCGTTTACACGGGGATAGTTCACTGGCGCCAGTAACTAGCGGCGAGTAAACTTTCCAGGATAGTAAGCGTTTGCACGAGGACAGTGTTTTGGGTAGAAGTTGCCGCCAGTAGCGAGCAAGATGTTTTTTGACATAGATGAAGCAATTGATGCTGCTTATGTCATTCTCGCTGGAGAAGTACAGTTATTCATCAAAAAGAAAAGGAAGAAGCCCAAAACGTGGGCGAGATAATGGATTCAAAGGAGGGATATAATAGGAGGCTCTAGTATACTTTAGTTCATGAATTAGGAAACGAAGATCCTTCAGAATATAGGCAAGTGTATGAATGATCAACCAACAGAAATTTGAGGAACTGCCACGTATAGTAGAGCCTACCATATCTAAGAAGGATACCACGATGAGGAATGTTTACTTCCAATTCAATCAAAGCATCTCTTATTTTTAGAAGAGCTACATCCCGCTTATTATGATTCATGTAATCGTTATGTCTAATGTTCCCCAAACATTCAAATTCCTCGTATGTATCCAGAAATTTCATTATATCCTCGGTATTCCACTACTCTAACATGATGATCCTTCTGAAGGCAAGTGACAACTGGGAAAGTTTGCTTTTGCACTGTGTCAAGATTTTAGTCTTATGAGATCTTAATAAGTTACCCTTGGCTCTTGATGGGCCATTTACATAGGTTCAATGGGAAGTCAATTAGAATAAAAAATAAAATTTAACAATTATATTTCAACAAATATACCTTTATATCAATATATACAAGACACGTCAAAGTAAATATGAACTAAACAAGGATCACAGCATTAAAGAAAATCGATGATTAGCGACACGATGATTAGAGACACGCTGATTAGCGACACGCTGCATTGGAGCCGACATCAAGAAAGGCAATACTGTACAAGTCAGATGTAGGGGACCATTATCCTTACAGTAATTAGACAAGAGAGGGGGATTCTGTAAATACATTAATACTGCATCAGAACCCCTATCATTAACTTAAATTTATATAATTATATAATAACAGACTAAAGACAAACAAATGAAATTTTAACAAAACACAATAGAAGCTTACAAGTCGGTCAGTGGAGGGCTGCTTTGGTAGTTATCGGTCAGGATTTTACACATTCACTCTATACCTCGGATGATAACACAAGACTACCCAAGGATACAAAACTGGAAGTTGAACTGACACCTTCCGACAACGCCATCTATTGCCTAGTTTGTTCAAGGCTTCTTAAGACAATACTTCGACAATACCCCATGCCAAGAATGAACAAACTTTAAATACAAACTAAAAAAAATCTACTCAACATATCAGCCCCAATATTTTCTGACCCTTTTATATACTGTACATGAAAAGAAAAGGGTTGTAAACTCGATGCCCATCTCAGTAACCTGTCATTCTTATTCATCAGGTTTTTCAATTAGGTGATTGGTAAATGGTCTGTTTGAAGAATAAACTCCTTTCTAAACAGGTACTCCTTGAATCTTTGTTTTGCCCAAACAATGGCAAAACATTCCTTTTCTATGGATGAGTAAAGTTTCTCAGTTACAGAGAATTTCTTACTACCGTAACAGACTGGTTTCAGGATACCATCAGTTTCCTGTAACAACAGCACCCATTCCATCATTTGAAGCATCAGTCCTTAAAAGAAAGTCTTATTAACATCAAGCAACATTAAAATTGGGTGATCAGAAAGACATCGTTTAAGCTCTTTGAAACACTTAATTTGTTCATTTGACCACTGTAAAATATTTTTGCTTCCCTTCTTTAGTAGGTCTGTCATAGGAGCAGAAACAGTAGAAAAACCAGGGATAAAATCCCATGGTTCCCATAAAGGATCTCAGTCGCTTTTTGGTTGATGGCAAAGGCATGTCTGTTATATCTTTAATCCTATTATCTAAAGGACTCAATAAGTTTTCAAAAGCAAAGAAGCATTTACATGGACCTACGGTTAATCCATGTTCCCTTAACCTTAACAAAACAGTCTTAAGGTGTTTTAGGTGATCAGCAAAGTTACAAGAATGAATAACTATGTTATCAAAATAACAACTAGTACTAGATAAACCTGAAAGGACTTTGCGCATTAGTCTCACAAAAGTTGCACAGGCAGTTTTTAAACCAAAAGGCATTCTCTTGAACTGCATTAAACCATACTTTGTAGCAAAAGCAGTATATTTCTTTGAATCTAAAGCCATTGGGTCTTGCCAGTAACCCTTACATAAATCTAGTTCAGAAAAGAAAAACTTACCAGAAAATTCATGCAAAGATTCAGTTATACTTGGCATTGGTTCAGCATCAAATACAGTTATGGAGTTTAGTTCTCTGAAATCTATGCATAAGCGCCAGGAGTTATCAACTTTCCTAACAAGCACTACTGGTGAACAATAAGGAGATTTAGAAGGTTCAATCACATCCATATCAATCATTTTATCAACTTCCTCATTGAAGGTTTCTACCAAGTTGATAGGTATTGGGTAGTTCTTACACTGGAATGGAATGTCTGAACTTAAAACTATACTGTGTTCAAGGGTTTTAGTAATACCTGGTTCGTCACAGATTACATCATTAAAGGTTTGTAACAAACAATGTAATTCAGATACCTGCAACTCATTAATATTTGGGTTTATATGTACAGTGCTAGGTTTCTTTTCACAGAATTCAATATTTCCCATACCACAATAGTCTTCTGGAACATCACTGACATTACTCGCCACTCTACAAAACAATCTATCACAAGAACCTCCTCAAACAATTTCCTGAAAAATATTAACCTCATTTCTCCTATAATAACGTTTTATCATATTAGCATGATATAACTTACTATGTTTCCCTACTTTCACAAAATAGTCTACTCCATTGTTGTGGCAATCATCAATAACATAAGGATCTTCTATTGCATCAGAAATTATTAGAATTTGTCGGAAGCATAACAAGAACTTCATCTCCCTTATTCAATTTCCTGGGTTTAGCTTTCCTATCAAAGTACTCCTTATATCTAACTGAACTTACTTCTGCATTAGATACAGCTATTCTTGCCATTTCCTGAAATTTAGCTCCAAGGTCTATGATATACTGATAGGTTGTTTTAACCTTGTCCTCAACCATGTCATTAGTAATTAATTCATGTAAAATTGTCAAGGGACCTCTCACAGAGCGTCCATACAAAAGTTCAAATGGGCTAAATTTTAAACTATCATTAGGTATTTCACGATACGCTAATAACACTACTGGTATATATCTATCCCATTCCAACGGGTTTTCCAGACAAACTTTCTTAAGCATACTCTTCAGGACACCATTTAATCTCTCTACAGTTCCGTTGCAAGCAGCATGGTAAGGACTAGTGTACAAAGCTTTAATGGAAAATAGTCTATGAACTTAACATTAAATCAGATTTATTTAAATTGGCTACCTCGGTCACTCAGAATTTTTCGTGGAATCCCTACTCTACAGAAAACTTCAACTAGACTTTCAGCAATGGTAATGGTATCTATATTGCGTAATGGTACAGCCTCAGGATAACGGGTTGCTAAATCAATTATTGTTAAAATATATCTGTGACCACGACTGGAGACGGGAGTAATAGGACCAACAATATCAATGGCTATCCATGAAAAAAGGTTCAAATAATAACTGGCATCTAGACAGAGGTACCTTTTTAACTTTTTGGGGACCAGTTTTCTGGCAAGAAGGAAATGAGCGACCAAACCTGGAAATATCTGCCCCAGCATTTGGCCAAAAAAACTTATGAAATATCCTATCCATAGTTTTTCTTGATGAAAAATGACCGGACATTAAAGATTCATGGCCAAGTTTCAGGATAGCCTCACGATACTTCAAAGGAACCAACAACTGTTTCCTTTCTAAATCTTCCCTTCTTCCTTTGTTTCTACACACTTTCTTATCTTTTCTAAAGACTGGCATGAACGTTGAGCAATATTCAAATTCTTCACTATTTTATTGACATATCGGGGACACTAGTTACTAAAGGTAAAACAGGTTTAGCTAATCTCAACTGGGGCCCTCCCAGTTGGGGCAACATTAACGACATTATGAGGGCTCATTCCAGAATCACCATTTATCATATCAAGGCCTTCTCTGACATTTTCTTTTAAACCTGGAATTAAACCAATCAACACATCTGCACACTTTATTGGTGCTACTACCGCATAGACTTATCCAGAAAAGAATTTAGATTTAATGTTACACTTAATACGTGGTCAATAGATAGGAATGCCAAGAAAATTATAAACTTTAGTAGTCTTCCCAAGTTTGTAATGTTTTGGAAGCAAGTCTTCTCTAACTACAACTGTATTACAACCTGTATCCAATACAATTTCAGCAGGGACACCGAAGACTTTACCACTAAAATCAGTTAAACAATCAAAAGGTTTCTCTTCCCTAGCTAAAGCAGCACTAATTTTAGGAACTACAGTGTGTTTAGTACCTTTATCTTTAGAAAAATTTCTTGGATTATCTGGGCAATTTGGTTTAATGTGACCTAACTGACCACACAAATGACACTTAACATTAGGTGTATCTCCTATGCTTTTGGTATCTGTATTCTTAACTTTCTCAACCAAAGTCCTAGATTTTGTCTTCTTACATTTAGTAACACCGTGAGCAATCATAACGATCAGCTGACATTGCCATTTCGTGGGCGTCTACAAACTGTTTTTCCAAAAGAAATTCCCTCAACTCCTTGGAACTATTTGCTAGTACCTGATCCATCACCATAAAATCACAAACTCCTTCAAAAGTTTCAGATACTTTTGATAAATCTACCCACCTTTCAAAATACTGACGCACTCGACAAACAAGCTGAATGTAACTCTCACCGCTTTCTAAAGTCCCTAAATTTTTGTCTATGTGCATTAGGATTAACATGAAAATTCTTTAACAGTGCAAGTTTCAACTCTTCATAATTGTTAGCAATATCAGGTGAGAGATTGCAATATGCTTTCAAGGCTCTGCCACGCAATAGGGTGCCTAATAACACAGGATAATCCTCCTTGTCCCAATGATAAAGCACTGCAAGTTTTTCAAACCTTTGTGTGTAGGTATCTGTCTCGTCTACATCCTCATTAAAAGGGGGAATTTTAGGTAGCGACTTAACAAGCTTAGTTTCTTCTGCAGAACCAACGGTATTGGCTTTAATCCTCGCTAGCTTTATTTCATGTTTTCGCTCTTCCTCTCTTTCAGCACTTTCCTTCTCCTTTTCAGCCAATTGGTCTTTCCTTCTCCTATCCTCTCTTTCAGCTAACCTATCCTCCCTATCCTGAATAACTTTTAGCTGTTCATTAACAAATACTTTAGCTTCCTCAGCTGTTAAACCTAGCTGAATAGCCTTATCAAAAAACACATTAATATCCATAGCCAATGAGGTAAATTTTATACAGTTACTCAAATAACTTCAAAATAACACTTATTCATTAGCCCAGAGTTTATTAATTACTCAAAATACAACAATATTAATATTAAGCTTAATCACAAGTAACTTCACTATAAATCAAAACTTATGATCAGCTATGACTAGTCTGGGTACTAGGACCATCACTGCCACTTTAATTTCTATACTATCACAGTACTATGAAATTATAATAACAAAAGGAAATCTCATGTGGCATATTCACCATCAG
>NC_087213.1:15500472-15502972 GCF_015104395.2 Macrobrachium nipponense | reverse complement strand
AAAAATACACCAGTGTAGCACATCTTGTAACAGCCTAACAATTCCTGGACGATAATATGATCTCTCTCTCAGTGTGGTTATACTTAACAAAAGTGTTACGATACATCACTGCTTCGGCCATTTCAAAATGCGCCAGCCAATAAGAAAGTGATTTAACTTGTATGTGTGATACCAGCTCAAATACGTAGGCATGTCTTAGAACAAACCAACAAAGTTTGTGAGAGACATTCCACTCTGTACCATGTGGTTTATTTTACACTATATCAAGTGACATGAGACAAACAAATACTTAAAAGTTTATATAAAAGAATGACGAGTTCCTGGAGGCACCTTTATGGCCAAATCTAGAACATTAATGAACTTTTACATTCTGAAAAAATTAAACAATTCTTTCATATAAGAATAGATTTACAACCAACCACGTGGACATTCTTTAACGCAAATTTCTAAAATGATTAAAAAAAGTCTTAACATTCTGAATAATAATAAAATTGTATTATTTTCCTATCCTATCTTTATTATTATTTAATTATTATTAAAAGAAACCTATACTATCCCAATATATCACCAATAGATGAATGTAATATATATATATATATATATATATATATATATATATATATGGTTAGTAAAAATATTCCTAGCCAAATGTATAAATTCAATTGTGCTGTGGTCGATACTAATAGGTCCATACTCTGTAACTATATTGAAAATAACATTTTCAGTATTCCTAAAACATTTCCATCTAATATGGTATAAATTTAAGCTGTGTGATTAGCATTGATGCAGAGAGGATTTTCTCTTACAGTGAATCTGAATAAATCTCTACACAGACTTGCTCTTGCTTGCTTGCTTAGCACTAAAGAAACACGAGCTGTCATAATGATGCGGCAGCAGTGTAGTAGTCCTATTTTGCTAGTATATCTAAAGTGTGTGTACTCATCCACCATCGTATACTTGGGGTAAAATTAGGCAAAGATCGATCGATACTGGCTACCCTCTCACTAGGCTTCTTAGGATAGTCCAAAGTTAGGTAGTAGGTTAGTTAAGAGGCCGAGCAAGTCCTAATAAGTTTTCCATGAAGAATTTTATATTTATCAAAAATATTCATATTTCCTTATTCAAAGTTAGATTAGCTAATCTCTGGTAGGTCTTTTTTAATCTAAGAGATCATATGTAGCTATGATCCGCAGTGGAAATTTTCACGAGAGAAAGGTATTTGAATGTAGAATACAAGAGCACTACTACTTCAGTTAGCAATCACCATCTTTTTGAAAAGGTTATTTGAATAGTGAAATGATTTTCCCAGAACCCTTGCAACTATACTTAAACTTTTTTCAAAAAACACTCGAATGGAGAATACAGTTGAAAAGACTGAATTTGATCGATAGGTATACTATATGATATATGAACCTAGAATAAAAGTCGACTCTGTTTTATTCAGCATTTCTAACAACCTTTTCATAAACTTAGCCTATATGGTATTGTGTTAGAAACTTTCGACTTGTTGTTAAATAAAGGTGAATGATTGACTGACTATTCAACGTGCAATTATTATTACTATTATGAAAACAATTTTATAATCCGCAACGATGCAGATGAGATTACTCCTTGCGACTATTTACAAATAACTTTTGAATGAAGAATACAGTTATTATTCTTTTGAAAAACCTGAATTTGATCGACAGATATATGTAAACCTAGAATGAAAGTTTACTTTTTTTTTATTCATTTCTAACAACCTTTTCATAAACTTAGCCTATATAGAGACTTTCGACTTGTTAAATAAAGGTGAATGATTGACTGACTATTCAACTTGCAATTATTAACAATTTTATAAATCTGCAACGATACAGACGAGATTACTCCTTGCAACTATTTAAACTTTTTAAAATGATTTTTGAATAAAGAATACAGTTATTAATCTTTTTGAAAAAACTTATGATAGAGAAATGATTTTTACATATATATATATATAGATATAACTCCTGAATAAAGAATGCAGTTATTAATCCTTTTTGACAAAACTATTTGAATAGAGAAATTGTTTTCCCAATCCTTGTTGCGACTTCTTAGACTTTTTAAAATGACTTTTGAATAAAGAATACACCAGTTATTAATTCTCTTGAAAAGACTTATGATAGAGAAATGATTTTTACACACACACATATATATATATATATATATATTTATATAGATATATAACTCCTGAATGAAGAATACAGTTATTAATCCTTTTTGAAAAGACTATTTAAATAGAGAAATGGTTTTCCCAATCCTTGTTGCGATTACTTAAACTTTTTAAAATGACTTTTGAATAAAGAATACGCCAGTTATTAATTCTCTTGAAAAGACTTATGATAGAGAAATGATTTTTACACACACATATATATATATATATTTATATAGATATATAACTCCTGAATGAAGAATACAGTTATTAATCCTTTTTGAAAAGACTATTTAAATAGAGAAATGGTTTTCCCAATCCTTATTGCGA
>NC_087213.1:15481767-15499972 GCF_015104395.2 Macrobrachium nipponense | reverse complement strand
GCGTGTGTGTGTGTGTGTGTGTGTTACGAAACGCGTCGCTAATAAATGTATTACCTTCTGATGACCGGCTATCTCCTTGTCGTCACCTTGTCCTTATATATATATATATATATATATATATATATAATATATATATATATATATATCGAGCTACAATGTCCTTTAATATCTAATTCGCTCTACCTCGGATTCTTAATATATTTTCATATATGCTTAACCGAAGGGGGAATTTTTTCTCGATAATAGATTTGCTGGACCAGGGCGCGAAACCTATGGATCCTTTCAAAACCCAGGAACGTCAGTGAAGCTTTTCTACTACACCACGCGAGGAGGTTAAAAGTTCATGTCGCCATCTCCACCCTCATATACCTTTCGCGCGCAGGTAATTAGTTGGTTTGGAGACAACAATCAAACCCACCTCGACTCCGGTTAGTGTTTGTAGTGCTTTTGACAGGCACGTAGCCAATCTATAAGTCATATCACATTTCCGTGATTCATATACCATATATCGAGCTACAATGTCCTTTAATCATCTAATTCGCTCCTACCCGGAATAATATATTTTCATATGCTTAACCGAAGGGGAATTTTTTCTCGATAATAGATTTGACCTGGACCAGGGCGCGAACCTTATGGATCCTTTCAAACCAGGTTTTTAACGTCAGTGAAGCTTTTTCCTAACTACACCACGCGAGAGGTTAAAAGTTCATGTCGCCTCTCACCTCATATACCTTTCGCGCGCAGGTAATTAGTTGGTTTGGAGACCAACATCAACCCACTCGACTCCGGTAGTGTTGTAGTGCTTTTGACAGCACGTAGCCAATCTATAAGTTATATCACATTTCCGTGATTCATATACTATATCGAGCTACAATGTCCTTAATATCTAATTCGCTCTACCTCGGAATTTAATATATTTTCATATATGCTTAACCGAAGGGGAATTTTTTCTCGATACTAGATTGCCTGGACCAGGGCGCGAACCTAGGCATCCTTTTCAAACCCCAGGAACGTCAGTGAAGCTTTTCTACTACCACCGCGACGAGGTAAAAGTTCATGTCGCTCTCACCCTCATATACTTTCGCGCGCAGGTAATAGTTGGTTTGGGAGACAACATCACCCACCTCGACTCCGGTAGTGTTTGTAGTGCTTTTGACAGCAACGTAGACCAATCTATAAGTCATATCACATTTCCTTTGTGATTCATATACATATATCGAGCTCTTACAAGTAAGAATTTTACTTTAATATCAAAATAATTCGCGTCTACCTCGGAATTAATATATTTTCATATATGCTTAACGAAGGGGAATTTTTTCTCTCTTCCGATAATAGATTTGCCTGGCGAACCACGGGCTGCGAACCAATATGGATCCTTTCAAACCCAGGAACGTCAGTGGAAGCTTTTCATCCCTTTTACTACACCACCGCGAGAGGTTAAAAGTTCATGTCGCCTCTCACCCTCATATACCTTTCGCGCGCAGGTAATTGGTTGGTTTGGAGACAACATCAACCCACCTCGACTCCGGTAGTGTTGTAGTGCTTTTGACAGCACGTAGCCAATCTATAAGTCATATCACATTTCCGTGATTCATATACATATATCGAGCTACAATGTCCTTTAATATCTAATTCGCTCTACCTCGGAATTAATATATTTTCATATAGCTTAACCAGAAGGGGAATTTTTTTCTCGATATAGATTTGCCTGGACCAGGGCGCGAAAACCTATGGATCCTTTCAAACCCAGGAACGTCAGTGAAGCTTTTCCTACTACACCCCCCCACGCGAGAGGTTAAAAGTTCATGTCGCCTCTCACCCTCATATACCTCGCGCGCAGGTAATTAGTTGGTTTGGAGACAACATCAACCCACCTCGACTCCGGTAGTGTTGTAGTGCTTTGACAGCACGTAGCCAATCTATAAGTCATATCACATTTCCGTGATTCATATACATATATCGAGCTACAATGTCCTTTAATATCTAATTCGCTCTACCTCGGAATTAATATATTTTTCATATATGCTAACCGAAGGGGCCGGGTAATTTTTTGCTCGATATAGATTTGCTTTGGGACCAGGGGGGCGCGAACCTATGGATCCTTTCAACCCAGGAAGCGTCAGTGAAGCTTCCTACTACACCACCGCGAGAGGTAAAAGTTCATGTCGCCTCTCACCCTATATACCTTTCGCGCGCAGGTAATTAGTTGTTTTGGAGACAACATCAACCCACTCGACTCCGGTAGTGTTTGTGTGCTTTTGACAGCACGTAGGCCAATCTATAAGTCATATCACATTTCCTGATCATATACATATATCGAGCTACAATGTCCTTTAATATCTAATTCGCTCTACCTCGAATTAATAATTTCATATATGCTTAACCGAAGGGGAATTTTTCTCGATAATAGATTTGCCTCCGACCAGGGCGCGAACCTATGGATCCTTCAAACCCAGGAACGTCAGTGAAGCTTTTCCTACTACACCACCGCGAGAGGTTAAAAGTTCATGTCTCCTCACCTCATATACCTTTCGCGCGCAGGTAATTAGTTGGTTTGGAGACAACATCAACCCACCTCGACTCCGGTAGTGTTTGTAGTGCTTTTGAACAGCACGTAGCCAATCTATAAGTCATATCCACATTTCCGTGATTCATATACATATTATCGAGGCTACAATGTCCTTTAATATCTAATTCGCTCTACCTCGGAATTAATATATTTTCATATATGCTTAACCGAAGGGGAATTTTTCTCGATAATAGATTGCCTGGACCAGGGCGCGAACCTATGGATCCTTCAAACCCAGGAACGTCAGTGAAGCTTTTTCCTACTACACCACCGCGAGAGGTAAAAGTTTCATGTCGCTCTCACCCTATACCTTTCGCGCGCAGGTAATTAGTTGGTTTGGAGACAACATCAACCCACCTCGACTCCGGTAGTGTTTGTATTTTGCTTTTGACAGCACGTAAGCCAATCTATAGTCATCACATTTCCGTGATTCATATACATATATCGAGGCTACAATGTCCTTTAATATCTAATTCGCTCTACCTCGGAATTAATATATTTCATATACCCCCGCTTGAACCGAAGGGGAATTTTTCTCGATAATAGATTTGCCTGGACCAGGGCGCGAACCTATGGATCCTTCAAACAGGAACGTCCAGTGAAGCTTTTCCTACTACACCACCGCGAGAGGTTAAAAGTTCATGTCGCCTCTCACCCTCAATATACCTTTCGCGCGCAGGTAATAGTGGTTTGGAGACAAACATCAACCCACCTCGACTCCGGTAGTTTGTAGTGCTTTGGACAGCACGTAGCCAATCTATAAGTCATATCACATTTCCGTATTCATATACATATATCGAGCTACAATGTTTCCTTTAATCTCTAATTCGCTCTACCTCGGAATTAATATATTTTTCATATAGCTTAACCGAAGGGAATTTTTTCTCGATAATAGATTTGCCTGGAACCAGGGCGCGAAACTATGGATCCTTTCAAACCAGGAACGTCAGGAGTTTTCCTATACAACCACCGCGAGAGGTAAAAGTTCATGTCGCCTCTACCCTCATATACCTTTCGCGACGCGGTAATTAGTTGGTTTGGAGACAAACATCAACCCCACCTCGACTGGTAGTGTTTGTAGTTGCTTTTGACAGCAGTAGCAATCTTAAGTCCTATCACATTTCCGTGACATATACTATTATCGAGCTACAAGTCCTTTACCTATCTAAGTTCGCGTACCTTCAGGAATAAATATTTTCATAGGAGGTCTTTAACCGAAGGGGAATTTTTTCTCGATAATAGATTTGCCTGGCCCCCCCCACCCGGGCCGAACCTAGGGTCCTTTCAAAACCCAGGAACGTCAGTGAAGCTTTTCCTACTTACACCACCGCGAGAGGTTAAAAAGTCAGTGCCCTCCTCACTCATATAACCTTTCGCGCCGCAGGTGCAATTAGTTGGTTTGGAGAAACAATCAAACCCACCTCGACTCCGGTAGTGTTTGTAGTGCTTTTGACAGCACGTAGCCAATCATAAGTCATCACATTTCCGTGATTCATATACATATATCGAGCTACATGTCCTTTAAAAATATCTAATTCGCTCTACCTCGGAATTAATATATTTTCATATATGCTTAACGAAGGGGAATTTTTTCTCGATATAGATTGCCTGGACCAGGGTCGCGAACCTATGGATCCTTTCAACCCAGGAAACGTCAGTGAAGCTTTTCCTACTACACCACCGCGAGAGGTTAAAAGTTTCATGTCGCCTCTCACCCTCATATACCTTTCCGCGCGCAGGTAATTAGTTGGTTGGAGACAACATCAACCCACCTCGACTCCGGTAGTGTTTGTAGTGCTTTTGACAGCACGTAGCCAATCTATAAGTCATATCACATTTCCGTGATTCATATACATATATCGAGTACAATGTCCTTTAATATCTAATTCGCTCTACCTCGGAATTAATATACTTTTCATATATGCTTAACCGAAGGGAATTTTTTCTCGATATAGATTTGCCTGGACCAGGGCGCGAAACCTATGGATCCTTTCAAACCCAGGAACGTCAGTGAAGCTTTTCCTACTACACCACCGCGAGAGGTTAAAGTTCATGTCGCCTCTCACCTCATATTACCTTTCGCGCGCAGGTAATTAGTTGGTTGGAGACAACATCAACCCACCTCGACTCCGGTAGTGTTTTGTAGTGCTTTTGACAGCACGTAGCCAATCTATAAGTCATATCACATTTCCGTGATTCATAACATATATCGAGCTACAATGTCCTTTAATATCTAATTCGCTCTACCCTGGAATTAATATATTTTCATATATGCTTAACCGAAGGGAATTTTTTCTCGATAATAGATTTGCCTGGACCAGGGCGCGAACCTATGGATCCTTTCAAACCCCAGGCACGTCATGGAAGCTTTTTCCTACTACACCACCGCTAGGAGGTTAAAGTTCCATGTCGCCTTCTCACCCTCATATACCCTTTCTGCGCCGCAGGTAATTAGTTGGTTTGGGTCCAGGCAAATTCTATTATCGAGAAAAAAATTACCCTTCGGTTTTAAGCCAATCTATGAAAATATATTGAATTCCGAGGATAGAGCGAATTAGTATATTAAAAGGACATTGTAGCTCCGATATAATTGTTCTATGAATCACGGAAAATTGTGATATGACTTTATAGATTGGCTAAGTTGCTGTCAAAAAGCACTACCAAACACTACCGGAGGTCGAGGTGGGTTGATGTTTCTCCAAACCAACTAATACCTAGCGCGCGGAAAGGTATATGAGGGTGAGAGGCGACATTGAACTTTTAACCTCCTCGCGGTGTGTAAAGTAGGAAAAGCCTTCAACTGGAACGTTCTGGGTTTTCCTGGATTTGAAAGGATCCATAGGTTCGCGCCCTGCTGGTCCAATGGCAAATCTATTATCGAGGGAAGAAATTCCCCTTCGGGTTAAGCAGGATATGAAATATGTTAATTCCGAGGTTAGAGCGAATTAGAATATTAAAGGACGTTTGTAAAGCTCCGATATATGTATCTTGAACACGGGGGAAATTGGATATGACTTAAATAGTTGGCTTACGTGCGTTTTCCCCCAAAAGCACTACAAAAACACTAACTGGAGTCGAGGGGGTTGATGTTGCCTCCACACCAAACTAATTACCTGGCGCAGGCGAAAGGTATATGAGGGGAGGAGGGCGACATTTGAAACTTTTAACCTTCGGCGGTGGTTGGAGTAGGAAACCGCTTCACTGGACGTTCTGGGTTTGAAAGGTCCATCGGTTCGCGCCCTGGTCCAGGCAAATCTATTATCGAGAAAAAATTCCCTTCGGTTAAGCATATATGAAAATATATTAATTCCGAGGTAGAGCGAATTAGATATTAAAGGACATTGTAGCTCGATATATGTATATGAATCACGGAAATGATATGACTTGTTAGTAGATTGGCTACGTTGGCCTGTCAAAAGGTCACTACCCAAACACTACCGCGAGTCGACGGGGTGGGTTTGGATGTTGTCTCCAAACCAACTAACTTAACCTGCGCGCGAAAGGTATATGAGGGTGGTGCAGAGGCCGACATGAACTTTTGTTTTTTAACCTCTCGACCGGTGGTGTCTGTAGTAGGAAAAAGCTTCACTGGACGTTCCTGGGTTTGAAACGGATCCATAGGTTTCGCGCCCTGGTCCAGGCAAATCTATTATCGAGGCAAAAAATTCCCCTTCTGGTTAAGCCACTATATGGAAAATATATTAATTCCGAGGTAGGAGCGAATTAGATAATTAAAGGACATTGCTTAGCTCGATATTAAATGGTATATGAATACTGGAAATTGTGATTATGACTTTTTTTTTATAGATTTTAGATTGGCTTTTTTTTTTTTACGGGTTTTTTTTGCTGTCAAAAAGCCAACTACAAACACTACGGAGTTTCGAGCGTTGGGTTGATGTGTCTCCAAAACCGGCTAAATACCTGCGCGCCCGAAATGTATATGAGGGGTGAGAGGCGACATTGAAACTTTTAACCCTCGCTGGGTGGTGGTTGTAGTTAGGGAAAAGCCTTCACGACGTCCCTGGGTTTGCATGAAAGGATCCAATAGGTCGACGCCCGGGTCCAGGGCAAATCTATTATCGAAGAAAAATTCCCCTTCGGCTTTAAGCCATATATGGAAAAAAGATTAATTCCGAGGTAGGGAGCCGAATTAGATATAAAGGACATTGTAGCCTCCGAATATATGTATATGAATCCAACGCGAAATGTGAATTATGACCTTATAGCTTGGCTACGTGCTGTCAACAGAACTACAGAACCACGACCGGAGTCGAGGGGGTTGTGATGGGTTGCTCCAAACCAACTAATTACCTGGCAGCGACGAAAGGTATATGAAGGTTGAGAGGCCGACATTTTGAACTTTTAACCTCTGCGGTGGTGGTGGTTTGTAGTAGGCGAAAAGCTTCACTGACGTTTCCTGTGGGTTTGAAAAGGATTCCGATATGGTTCGCGGCCCACAGATGGTTCCAGGCAAACAATCTTTATTACGAGAAAAATTCCCCCTTCGGTTAAGCATTATATGAAAATAGATATTAAGTTCCGAGGTAGAGCGTAATTAGATATTAAAGGGACATTGTAGCTCGATTATATTGTATCTGAATTCAAGCGGAAATGTGATATGACTTTAATCGATTGGCTACAGTTGCTGTCAAAAAGCACTACAAACACTACCGGAGTCCGAGGTGGGTTTGATGTTGTCTCCAAACCCAAACTAATTCCACCTGCGCTGCGAAAGGTAATTATGAGGGGTGGAGGCGACATGAACTTTTAACCTTCTCGCGGTGGTGTAGTAGGGAAAAGCCTTCAATGACGTTCCTGGGTTTGAAAGGATTCCATAGGCTTCGCGCCCTGGGTTTGAAAGGCAAACTCTATTATCGAGAAAAAATCCCCTTCGCGTTAAGGCATATATGAAAAATTATATTAATTCCGCGGGTAGAGCCCGAATTAGATATTAAAGGACCATTGTAGCTCGAAATATATGTATATGAACACGGAAATGTGATTATGACTTATGAAAATTGGAATACCCCGTTGCTGGTTCAAAAGCATACAAACACTACCAGGAGTCGAGGGTGGGTTGAAAATGTTGGCTCTCCAAACCAACTAATTACCTTCGGGCGCGCGAAAGGTAATAGAGGGTGAGAGCGACATTGAACTTTTAACCTTCTCGCGGTGGTGTAAAGTAGGAAAAGCCTTCACTTGACGTTCCTGGGCTTGAAAGGATCCATAGGTTCGCGCCCCTGGTCCAGGCAAATTATTATTTTTTTTTTTTTTTCAGAAGAAAAATTCCCTCTCTCGGTTAAGCATATATGAAAATATATTAATTCCGACTCGGTAAGATGCGAATTAGAATTAAACCGGACATTGTAAGCCCTCGAGATAGGCTTATAATTGGAATCTACGGAAATGATGATATGACTTATAGATTGGCTAAAACGTGCTGTCAAAAGCAATTACAAACACTACCGGAGTCGAGGTTGGGTTGATGTTGTCTCCAACCAACTAATTACCTGCGCGAAACGAAAGGTATAGGGTGAGTGAGGCGACATGAACTTTTAACCTATAGCTCCGGTGGTGTAGTAGGAAAAGCTTCACTGACGTTTCCTCCTGGGTTTGAAAGGATCCATAGGTTCGCGCCCTGGTCCAGGCAAATCTATTATCGAGAAAAAATTCCCCTTCGGTTAAGCATATATGAAAATATATTAATTCCGAGGTAGAGCGAATTAGATATTAAAGGACATTGTAGCTCGATATATGTATATGAATCACGGAAATGTGATTATGACTTTAATTAGGATTGGCTACGTGCCTGTCAAATAAAGCACTAAAAACAACTAACCTACCGGAGTCGAGGGTGGGGTTGATGGATGCTCTCCAAAGACCAAACTTAATTACCTGCCGCCGCGGTAGGTAAAATGAGGGTGAGAGGCGACATGAACTTTTAACCTCTCGCGGTGGTGCTAGTAGGAAAAGCCCTTCACTGACGTTCCTGGGTTTGAAAGGATCCATAGGTTCGCGCCCTGGCCTGGTCCAGGCAAATCTATTCTATCGGAAAAGAAAAAATTCCCCTTCGGGTTTAAGCAATTATATGAAAATATTATTAATTCCGAGGCGTTTTAGAGCCGAATTAGATATTAAAGGACATTGTAAGCCTCGAATATTTTGTATATGAACTCACGGAAAATGCTGATATGACTTAATAGATTGGCTACGTGCCTGTCAAAAGCCAACTACAAACACTACCGGAGTCGGGCAGGTGGGCGGGTTGATGTTGTCTCCAAACCAACCTAATTACCTGCGCGGCGAAAGGTATATGAGGGTGAGAGGCCCGACAGTGAACTTTTTAACCTCTCGCGGTGCGGTGGGTAGTAGGAAAAGCTTCACTGACGTTTCTGGTTTGAAAGGATCCATAGGTTCGCGCCCTGTTCCAGGCAAATCTATTATCGAGGAAAAAATTCCCCTTCGGTTAAGCAATTATTGAAAAAGATATTTAATTCCGAGGTAGAGCGAAACTTAGATATTAAAAGGACATGGTAGACTCGAATTGTATATGAATCACGGAAATTTGAATACTTATCGGAAATGGCTTTAAGTGCTGTCAAAAGCACTACAAACACACTACCGGAGTTCGAGGTGGGTTGATTGGTGTCTCCAAAACCAATAATGACCTGCGCAGGCCGAAAGCGTTATATGAGGTGAGAAAGGCGACAGTAAAAACTTTTACCTCTCGCGTTGGTGTAGTAGGAAAAGCTTACACTGACGGTTCCGGGTTTGAAAGGATGGATTAGGTTCCTCGCCCTGGTCCCAAGGCAAATTAATTACCGAGAAAAAATTCCCCTTCGTTTAAGCATATATGAAAATATATAATTCCGAAAGTAAGAGCGATTAGATATTAAAGGACATTGGGTAGGCTCGTATATGTATATTAATACGGAAATGTGCTATGACTTATAGAATTGGCTTTTAACCGTGCTGTCCAAAAGCACTACAAACCAACTACGGAGTTCGGGGAGTGGGTTGAGTTGTTCCAAACCAACTAATTACTGGCGCAAAGCGAAAGGTTCTATGTAGGGTGAGAGGCGACTATGAACTTTTAACCCTCTGGCGGTTTTGTGTAAAGGATAAAAAGCCTTCACTGACGGTTCTGGGTTTGAAAGGATCCAAGGTTCGCCCGCCCTGGTCCAGGCCAAATTCTTATTATCGAGGGAAAAAAATTTTCCCCTTCGGTTAAGCATATAGTGAAAATATTAATTATTCAAGGGGGAGGTTAGAGCGAATTAGATATTAAAGGACATTGTAGCTCGATATATGTATATATCACGGAAATGTGATATGACTTTATGAAATTGGCTACGTGCTGTCAAAAGCACTACAAACACTATCCGGATTCCGAGTTGGTTTGATGTTTTTCTCCACACCAACTATTACCTGCGCGCGGTAAAGGTATATTGGGTGAGACGGCGACATGAACTTTTAACCCGCTCCCCAAAACTAATCTACCGCAACTCTCTCATCGCGGTGGTGTAAAGTGAGGGCATGCTCACCTGGACGTTCCTGGGTTTGAAAGGATCCATAGGTTGTCGCGCGCCCTGGTCCCAGGCAAATCTATTATCGAGAAAAATTCCCCTTCGGATTAAGCTATTGAAATATTTATTCCGAAAGGTATGAGCCTAATTAGAATGATTGAGGACGATTGTAATTCTTCGATATTATGATATAATCCAACGAAATGTGAAATACTGACTTATAGAATTGGCCTAACGTGCTTTCCACCACACTACAAACACTAACCGAAAGTCGAGGTGGGTTTGTGTTGTTTCCAAGATCACAATTAACCTGCGCGCGAAAGGGTTATTAGTGGTGGAGGAGGACGACATGGAACTTTTAAGCCTATCGCTGTGGTGTAGTAGGAAAAAGCTTCACTGACGTTTCTGGGATTGGAAGAGTGATTCCATAGGTTCGCGCCCTGGTCCTAGGCGAATCTATATCGAGAAAAATTCCCCTTCGGTTAGCATATATGTAAAATATATTAATTACCGAGGTAAGAGCGAATTGAAGATTTAAAGGACATTGTAGCTCGATATATGTAATTAGAATCACGGGAATGTGATATGACCTTATAGATTGTGCTACGTGCTGTTCAAAAGCACTACAAACACTACCGATCAGGTGGGATTGATGTTGTCTCCAAACCACTAATTTAAAGCCCTGCGGCGAAAGGTATATGAAGGGTTAGAGGCGACATGAACTTTTAACCTCTTCGCGGTGGTGTAGTAGGAAAAAGCTCACTTGACGGTGCCCTGGTTTGGAAAGGATTCCCATAGGTTCGCGCCCTGGTCATTGACAAATATATTATCGGAAAAAATGAAAAACATTCGGTTCGTTAAAAGCTATATATGATATCAAATTCCGATGTAGAGCGAATAGATATTAAAGGACCAATGTGAGCCTTCGATATATGTAAATTGAATCACGGAAATGTGAATGGCCTGGAAATACGATTGGCTACGTGCGTCCAAAAAGCAACTACAAAAACCACCACCGGAGTCGAGGTGGGGTTGATGTTGTCTCCAAACCAAACTAATTACCTGGCGCCGCGAAAAGGTATATGAGGGTGAGAGCGACATGAACTTTTAACCTCTCGCGGGGGTGTTGGAGTTAGGAAAAGCTTTTCACTGGAACGTCCCCTTGGTTTGAAAGGAAAAAATCATAGGGGGTTCGCGCCCTGGTTCCGGGTATCGATATCGAAAAGGAAAAAATCATTCGTTAAAAGCATATATGAAAAAAATATAAAATTAATTTCCCGAGGTTAGAGGCGAATTAAGATTTATTAAAGGAAAACTTGTTAAAGGCCTCGATATTATGTTTTTATTAATGAAAATTCACGGAAAATGTTGGCTAGCCTTTATAGAATTGGCTACGTGTGCAAAAGCACGGGAAAACAAAACACTACCGGAGTCGGAGGTTGGGGATGTGGTCTCCAAACCAAACTAATTACCTGGCGCGGCGAAAGGTATATGAGGGTGAGAGGCGACATGAAAAAACTTTTAACCCCTCTCGTTGGTGGGTAGTAGGAAAAAGCTTAATGACGTTCTGGGTTTGAAAGGATCCATATCGCGGCCCTGGTCCGGCAAATCTATTATCGAGAAAAAAATACCCCTTCGGTTAAGCTATAGAAAATATATAATTACGAGGAGAGCAGAATTAGATATTAAAGGAATTGTAGCTCGATATATGTATATGAATCACGGAAACAATGTGATATGACCTATTTAGATTGGCTACGTAAGAGGAAAATTGGACTAAACCGTGCTGTCAAAAGCACTAACAAACAATACGGAAGTCGAGGTGGGGTGATGTTGTCTCCAAACCAACTAAATTACCTGCGCGCGAAAGGTCTATGAGGGGTGAGAGGCGACATGAAACTTTTAAACCTCTCGCGGTGGTTGTAGTAGGAAAAGCTCACTGACGTTCCTGGGTTTGAAAGGATCCATAGGTCGCGCCCTGGTCCAGGCAAAATCTATTATCGAGAAAAAATCCCCTTCGGTTAAGCAAATATATGAAAAATATATTAATTCGAGGTAGAGCGAAATATTAGATATTAAAGGACATTGTATGCTCGATATTGTATATGAATCACGGAAATGTGATATGACTTATATATATATATATATATATATATATATACATACATACATATATTTATATATATATATATATATATATATATACGTACATACATACATATATTTATATATATATATATACTATTATATATATATATAAAAGGTCAAGGTGACGACAAGGAGATAGCGTCATCAGAAGATAATACATTTATTAGCGATGCGTTTCGTAACACATACTTACATCATCCAGGCTAACAGAGAAAACAACACATTAAAAATACATGGAATATAACATTATTATTGATTTTTACATGTAAAAATTATTTTTGTAATTGTCGTTTCTCGTTAACAATAAAAAAGAAACTTAGTAAGAACAGATGCAGTGGCACATCTCGTTAAAATACCAAGTAATTCGCATTTCCAGCATAAAACACCTAAAATCTAATTTATTCGGTGAAAGATCAAATCCAGAACTTTCAAACTTTCCCCAAAAATTTGATCCAAATTTCGATGAACTTAGTCAGATATGAGATGAGCTGGAACATAGACCTGAGGTCCATATTAGCCCTTCTATTCTTTTGCACCTTTTATAAATTGCAACAAGAGTCCGTGCTGGCATAAGTCCGGCTAATGCTAACCAGATTAAACCCAATTCATCATCGTGGTGCGACGCCATATTGTAATATTATGAACACATTATTACTATTAAAGTAATTTAGCCAGACCGCTGAGCTGATTCAGCTCTCATAGGGCTGACCCGAAGGATCAGAATGAAATACCAGGTGTCTTCTTGAGGCCAAGCTCTGGAACCAACTAGTTCATTCGTTGTGATAACGAATGAATGACGATTAACTAAAACCGGCACAAAGGAATACACACCCATTTACCCACGTATTCATACATAGATAAAAAAACAAAATCGCAATAAGTTACGTAATATTTTAATTTTTTTCTGTTCAAAGTTCATTAAATGACCTAAACATTTTCGCATTTTCATCATTTACTTATATTTATATTTCATCAACTAAATTACATCTCTTCATGAATATCAAAATCGTATTATGAACTCAGGCTGTCTTCGTTTTTACTTTCCTTATCGTACCTTTCATTGTCAACAGTTACTTTTGCAACGAATGGCATCATTCTGTATTCTCTTATTTATTCGTTCCCGTCATCTCTTCCGTTATCTACTCCCACCAGCCTCTCGGTTTCCAACTCCATTAGCGCGAGACTCTCCCGAGAGTTGACCTTGATACAGATCTTTTAAATAAGACCCATTCGCTCATTAAACCTCTCTGCGCTCCTATCAAAGTGAAGATGTAACAATACTTTTTCAAGAGAATTTTTTCCCCTCAGAACTTCATCCTCGAATTCCCAGGGAACACCTAATTGGATATTATCTTTCGACCCTTCTCTTTTTTCCGCCCCTTCGTGCGTTATTGTTTGTCGCTCCGTTTCCATTTCTTTCAGTCTCTTCGTCTCTTCTTTCTGCCTTGCAACTAAAAATTTCGTGTGGTATTTTCCATTCATTCATTGTGGCCCCCCTCATTAGGCAGTCTTAAAATCCGGTAATTTGGTATAACTAGGATTATCGTTTCTTTTGTTGCTAATTCTTTCGTGACCACAAAAGGGCTCACTTTTGAATCTTATCTATTCGTCGTTCCACCTCGTTATCAAAGAAAAGTTTCTCATTTATGCCCAGATCACTGATCTTTATCTTTTATGGCCGCATTCGGATTCATCCCCGTCTCACCGAAGGGGCTTTTAACCTCGCTACTTCCAAGATCAGAATGACCTTCCCTCCAGCCACTTCGTTTCGTACAGCTTCAAATTTATTCTGCCACCGGCTCAGCGCCAACACTCGACAACAAAGTTTTCCTCGCCGGTTTCCCTGTCCCCGGGGCTTTAGCGAATACTCTCCTCTTGCGAATTCGCCTATTACGAGGATCGGGACCATTTCAGAATATATATCCAACTAGGTTTTTATCTTCGCTTCATTTCAGTTACTTTTATCTTCTTCTTTTTCAATGCATATTGCCGCATTTAAATTTTTCCATGAAATATATCCACTACTGCTTGTTCTAGTCACGGCCTTCATTCACATTAAACGCTATATACATACATACATGCTATATGTAGAATCTATTGCTCACTTTTTACTAGATACATATTTCATTGTAATAGCCACAGTGCCCTCTTAACTTCTTCGCGCTTTTGTGGACACCCTTGTCACCACAAAGCCTTGAGATCCAAGTGTAAGAAATATGAAGAAATTATGACGTCTGGTAGTGGGAAACGAATACCACGCTATCGGGCATTATGATTAGAATTACATACATACATGCAAGCTGATACAAGATTATTACATAAAATGAAAAAGGAATAATCTTCGTTACATACCTACATAATTATTATTGAATCTTCTTTGATAGAGTCATTGCAAGGAAATTGGGTAAACTCTCTCTCTCTCTCTCTCTCTCTCTCTCTCTCTCTCTCTCTCTCTCTCTCTCTCTCTCACAGTAGGAGGTTAGATACATTACAAAATAAATTATCACTCAGCGAAGCCAATTTCATTCCAACGGCAATTAGTCCGGAAGCCGCCGGCCATAACATAATACTGAAATGATATCGAACAAAATATTTTAAATTCAAACAAAATATTAAAAATAATATCAAACTAGATATTTTCCCCGAAAAGTTGGGTCGACCACGGTTGGTCCCCGAACCGATTGTGTGACCCCGGACCTTGACCATAGGACGCGAATAAACGAGCTGGGTTTGTAGCCCTCCTTTACGCCCTTTGTTCCGTCTCACATCAAAGGCTGACCACAAGGGCTGACGAGGGTCACGGGCGACCTGGAGCCTTCCAGTGGCTCTGGGGGGAGAATGGGGCGTTAGCCTCTAGCTCGTGACCCGACTGTTCGTCCGACATCACTTCGGCCACGTCTTTTGGTCCAGAGTCAGTGTATATTGACTCTGTGTTGGTCCTACGTCTTTTTGTCCTATGATTTTTTCCCAGCGACTTTTTGTCTAATTGTAAATAAACTCCTGAGAAAAAAACTATAACGAGTCTCGTTAAAGGAATCTTAATACCGTCCTCTTTCCTGTAACCTGTAACGATCCTCGTTAAAGGATTGTCATTACCGTTCTGTTTTTCTTCTCTGTGAAAAGTTGTTGCTGTATTGTTAAAACCTCAGATAAAGTAGTATACTCATTGCCTCTCTTACGTCTGGTATGGTATATAGAAATAGCTAAAATGTAATGTAAACTCTGAATTTTCCCATCCCGGAATGGCGAAGTTCATTGTGTCGACCAAAAGCAAAGGAAAATTAGTTGTTGAAAGTAATTACATCTACGATTTTCATTCAAGCAAAATAAAACTAGGAATAGAATGGTACTGGAAATGTGAGAAAAGAAGGCTGTGCTCAGTGCGAATTCACACAGTAACGGAAAACAGTGAACCGGAAATTATTTATTTTTCTAGTGAGCACCTTCATCCAGCTGATGTAGATTCGTTAAATGCTAGTTTAGCAGTTGCAGAAATAAAGCAAGAAGTGGAAAACATAGAAGCAAGTTTGCGTAACATAATAGCGGCCAAATTTACGCAACTAACAGAAAATACTTGCTCTCACCTTCCTACGTTTCCCTTACTTTCAGGGACTGTTCATAGGTGCCGACAAAAAAATTCCGGATTTCCAGCCAATTCAAAGGCTAGACATAGTTTTGAAATACCTGACGAACATTGTAAATTTGATGATGGCGAACAGTTTCTGAGATATGATTCGGGCGTCGAGGATCAGCAGCGCTTACTGTAGTAGATTCACATCAACCGTGCATTTGATGTCCAGGCCAGTCCCTTACGATGCTCCTGATTGGCTGTTGATAAGCCAATCGCATGGCTGGAAACTCTCAGTCTCTCTCGAGAGTTCACATTGGTAGGATCTATGTTCCACCTTTCCTCGGGTATGCGTCTTTCAGGAGAGGTAGAACATACATCCTGAGTATGTGAACTCTCTCGAGAGACTGAGAGTTTCCAGCCCTGTCATTGGCTTATCAACAGCCAATCAGGAGCGTCGTAAGGGACTGGCCTGGACATCAAATGCATGGTATTTGCATCAGAAAGTGCTCGTCAGGATTTAACATCATATCCTCATTGGTCATGTGATGGAACCTTTAAAATTATGCCAGAAGTGGTTTCATCTGTTTTGCATTCATGCACAAGTTAAAGGTAGCAGTTTTCCACGGATCTTTGCATTAATGCTGATTCAAACAAACCAGGCGAATTATTTTTGAGCAGTTGAAAATTATGCAACCTAATGCAAATCCGCCTGATATCATGGCAGAATTCGAAGCTGCAGTGCAGAACTTGTGGCTTGTTTGTTTCATTTGAGCCAATCAGTGTTCCGAAAAATGATAGATTTAGGAGTCAAAGAAAAATACAAAACAGACCCTAAATATTGTCTTATAATTCGATGTTTTTCAGCATTAGTCTTCCACCCCGTTGAAGATGTCGAAGAGGCTCATGAAAATTTAATAGATGATGAAGAAATACCCGCTGATTCGTCGCTTACTACGACTTGACTTACATAGCAGGTTTTGTGAAAGGGCGTGGTGCTAGACGAAGGAGAGAACCACTTACATTCCCGAAAGCTGTATGGAATGTTAATCAGCGTATTCTTCAAGATCTTCCACGAACAAATCATGCTGCAGAGGGAGGGGTTTCATTCTGCGATGAAGCGTATGGGGGGTGGAGTACATTTGAGTATTTGGAAATCAATCAAAACTTTGAAGGAGGAGAAATGGTTCGTTGAAGGTAAAAAGACTCAAATTCATAGGGGAGATCTGTCAAATTCATGTACGCGAAATAAAAAAAAAAAATTACCGAACGCCACAAAAGATTGGTCACTGAATATGATTCAACAAGAACAATTGATGTTTTGAGGAATGTGGCATATGATAAACATCGATTTTAAGTGATCATAATAAATCAATAGTTATAAATTTATACTTTTCTTAATTGCATTTTTAAATGCATTTTCCCGCTGCATTTTACTTGTAACCTAGCAGTAAAATTATCAACGAATTTTTGTTCTTGATATTCTCTCTTTTTTTTTTTATTGCGTTTATTTACTAGTGATCATAACAAATTGGTTAAAATGTCGTTGGACAAAAAATAAACAAATAAAAAGTCACATTGGCCAAAAAGACGTAACACCTCTCTAGCTGAAGGCCGTCGGTTGAATTCTAAGGGATCACTTCGGTGGCTTCATCAGCCTTGATGGAAAAAAATTTTCCATCAGTAAAAATGGGTAGGATGATATATTTGTATATACATACAAATGTAATGCATGTATATGTATGTATATATATGTGTGTGTATGTATCTTATATGTATATGTACACACACACACACACACACACACACACACACACACACACACACACACACACACATATATATATATATATATATATATATATATATATATATATATATATATATATATATATATCTATATATAGGGCCTTTGTCCAAAACGTAAGGGGAAAAAAAAGGAAAAGATGAGCGCTTATCTAGCAAATGAATAATTTAATGACTGCTGGGTAGACGAGGCGATCAATAAACGTACATAAATATATATATATATATATATATATATATATATATATATATATATATATATATATATATATATATATATTATATATATATGTGTGTGTGTTTGTGTGTGTGTGTGTGTGACATTGCCGTTATTTTCAGTCTATTTCTAATGCCTTCAACTATAAGTGGAATGTCCATTCTGATGAACTGCTCGATCAAGTAAGTTAGAAAGAATGATTCCGAGAAAATAGAGCGTTTTAAATCTTTTCGCCAGGGAAACATGGATGATCAATTCTTTGTCTGTCGAGCAACAACGAAATTCCTGTTTGCGCGACTTGATTATAAATTTGCGAATCAAATAGAATATTTCGCTTTTTGCTGATTTCATTCCTTTTAACCAGAAGTTCA
>NC_087213.1:15464879-15471267 GCF_015104395.2 Macrobrachium nipponense | reverse complement strand
ACACACACGCACACACACACAACCAACACATATATACATATATATTTGTGTGTGTGTGTGTGTGTGTGTGTATAATATGTCCACGAACACACACACACAAACATATATATACATGGGTATATTCTTTAAAAATTCTAACGAAAGAGTCGACTTCCTCATTCATCGTTTCGCAGCGCGACTGAAGGTGTCACTCATTGCGCTTGATTGATGACTCCACCTGGCGGAACGTTACCGCGACAAATATTTGCTAGAAGTGAATTTGAAAAACATCCTTCCGAATTTCGTTCTCTCGGCGAATGGAAGTGAAAGTTTTAAAGTTCGTAAAGACACTGTTCCTTTTTCCCGAAGAGAAGACTGCCTGCGATGTTTTCGCCAATATTTATCCGCAGTATCAGTAAATCAGTTAAAACATATGATACGGTTAAAAAAAATACTTTTCGGAGAAGTAAAACTTCATGCACACACACCCAAACACATATACTAAATATAATATATATATATATATATATATATATATATATATATATATATAATATATATATATATATATATATATATATATATATATATAATCGTTCATTACTTTCTGAGGTGAATCAAGACAGAATCGTACCATTTACAAAATATTACACATAAGCATTCAAAGGATACTTATTAACCTTACTTTCCCTAAAGCAGGTGTTCTCAAAGTGGTCGATATCGACCCCCAGGGGTCAACAGGATCATCCAGGGGGTCTATGAATAGTCAGGTGGTCAAAAGGGGATCGATGAATAACTGACGTGTCGCAGAGTTAAGTTACATATACTTGTACATTTAAAGTTCCAAACATATTTTCTTACTAGGTGTTACTTTTTTATCATACTGAATGTCAAGTACTAAACTAATACTACTCTAACTATCTGACATTGGTTATTTATTTATTTTTTTTTTAGTTAGTCTAGGGGGTCGATGGAAAATTTGAAACATCATAAGGGGGTCGAGGAGTTAAAAAGTTGGAGAACTCCTGCCCTAAAGTAACCCAACCTATCGTGTAGTGGGGTACCTGGCCAGGAGGTGGGGGGAGGGGGGGGCGGGAGTAGCAAGCCACTGCAGGGCCTCCGCTTTAACCTTCAACTTTAAAATTCTGAAATTCCACAGGTACGAATTAACCAACATACCGAGGGTGGATGGGTACGGCTTTTTACAATTTACCCGTCTGAACTGTAGTGGATTTTGTTCCTCTTTCAGTGGCTTTTACAATTGTAAGTACAACGCTAGTGGATTGATTGACTGATTGATCGGTTTATGAATTTTAGGCATACGTACATGCCAAGCACTTAGGCAACTTGAGGCCATTCAAGGCTGAAACGGAAATTGACATTAAAACGGTTTGAAATGTGCACCAGGAGGAAATCCTCGCAGTGGCACCATGAATCAACTGCTATGAGAGAGTGGAAAGTAAGATGGAAGAAAGGGAATATGAATGAAGTAAAAAGAATGAATGGAGTTGAAGCCAGGGGCTGAAGGGACGCCGCAAAGTACCTTAGTAATGCCTAAATTGCACTGCACGAGGTCTACTGATGGCACTAACCCCCTACGCCTACGGGGAACAAGAGTGGAGGTTAGTCTCCAAGCACACGTTTATAATTTTCCCACACTTTCATTCCCCACTCCCACACAAAGATCCCATTTCCCGCACCAACACAAATTCTTCACTTCACACACTTATTCCTGCACCCACACAACGACCCCATTTTCCACACATACACAAATTCTTTATTCGCCACACCTTCATTTCCTGCACCCACACAAAGATGCCATTTCCCACATCTGGTATTTCTCACACCCACACCGACGGCCCTCACCGAGTTGTTCTCCCACATCCCGAGCGAACCTTTCTCCTTTGTATTGTAAACTCGTCTAGAGGGTCACGTGTTTTCAGTTTGCTTCGTCTGTTTCCCTCTATGGTAAGTTCCAGAAACAAATGTTCAGGTTTAAGTGCTAGAGGCTCCCAAACAACGTTTTTGTGGGAAAGAAGGTTTGACCATATTTGGATGAAAACATGTTTTGTGGGTAAGATTTGCCAATATTTAGATGAAAAAAATGTTCGTGGGTAAGATTTGACAATATTTATATGAAAACATTTTTGTTGGTAAGAAGATTTGCCAATATTTAGATGAAAAAATTTTTGTGGGAAGAAGATTTGACAATATTCTATGAAAACATTTTTTGTGGGTAAGATTTGCCAATATCTACATGAAAAAAAAAATTGTGGTAAGATTTGACAATATTTATATGAAAACATTTTTGTGAGGTAAGAAGATTTCCAAGTATTCTCAAAACAAAAAAAAAAAATTTTTTGTGGTAAATGACAATATTTACATGAAAAAAAAAAATTTTTTGTGGGTAAGAAGATTTGCCAATATTTATATGAAAAAAATTTTGTGGGTAAGAAGATTTGCCAATATTTATATGAAAAAATATTTTGTGGGTAAGAAGATTTGCTAATATTTAGATGAAAAAATTTTCGTGGGTAAGAAGATTTGCCAATATTTAAATGAAAAATATTTTCGTGGGTAAGAAGATTTGCCAATATTTAGATGAAAAAATATTTTCGTGGGTAAGAAAGAGATTTGCACTATTTTTTGTGGGTAAGAAGATTTGCCAATATTTATATGAAAACATTTTTTGTGGGTAAGAAGATTTGCCAATATCTAAATGAAAAAAAAAATTGTGGTAAGATTTGAATATTTAGATGAAAACATGTTTTGTGGGTAAGAAGATTTGCCAATATTTATATGAAAAAAATTTTTGTGGGTAAGATTTGACAATATTTAGATGAAAACATTTCTTGTTGGTAAAATGATTTGACAATATTTAGAATAAAACATATTTAAAACATTTTTTTTTTTGGTAAGAAAGTTGACAATATTTAGATGAAAACGTTTTTTGTGGGTAAGAAGATTTGACAATATTTAGATGAAAACACTTTTTGTGGGAAAGAAGATCTGACAATATTTAGATGAAAACATTGTCACAGATACCCGTAAACCCTTTTGGCCTTAAAGTTCTTTGACAAACTGGTCAGCAAACAGACACACAAACACTCACACATATCACCATTTGCAGTTCCTACCCACTGAAGTATATGGGCTACAATGGAGAGTGGCCCAATATCACATAAGTTTTGCAACAATGTTGAAACTTCACAAAAATATTCGATCGTCAAGAAACCACCCTAAACTATTATTTACAAATGCTGTAGCACTTATCAGCATCTAATGCCTCCAATTCTGAAGCGAATCTAATATGCGAGAGCGAAACACGATGATAATATTAGCTTAAGGCTCTATTTGCATGCCAACATAGTGCCGGGTCTATTACATTCACACTCGTGAATTCACAACAAAGACGATGTGTCTATGTATCAATGCATTAACGTACCTGAATCAATGCAATAAAGGATCTATACATCAATGTATTAACGTACCCGAATCAATATATTAACGTATCTATACATCAATGTATTAATGTACCGGAATCAATATATCAAAGTATCTATACATCAGTGTATTAACGTACATGAATCAATAAATTAAAGTATCTATACATCAGGGTATTAACGTACATGAATCAAGATATCAACGTATCTATACATTAACGTATTAACGTACCTGAATCAATGTTGACGTACCTATACATCAATGTATTAACGTACCTGAATCAATATATCAACGTACCTATACATCAATGTATTAACGTATCTATGTATCACAGCATTAGCAATACCTACATGTATTAACGAACGTGTCTATGTATTATTGTACTGACGAATCTGCAGCCACAAAACATTACAAAATAAGGCATCTCTTCTCCTCTCCTTCCCCGAAATAGTACAGAGGACCAGAACGGCACCTAAGACCGCCTCGGAGTGCAGAAACCATTTATTAATTGTCGTAGCTCGTTCCAGTTGGAATTCATTGGCGATTCCGATTCGAGGACGTCCTTGACTTGCCTTCGAAAGCAACTTCAGGAATTGTGTAACAGGATCGATGTAAAATAAGGTGTTAACCGCCTCCTCCGGTTACTGCAATGCAGAAAGAGGATGCGACGACTACTGTATTATCAGGGAGGTCCACTCGCCCTGTTCAGTTAGCTTATTCCTATTCGCTCTACTTTATCACTTTTTAATGAAATCTATTTGTCCATTTGCTCACATATGCCATTCGTTCTACTTTATAATTTCTTATCAAATGTATTTAATCATTTATCCCACTATCTCAGTCTTTATGACATTTCATTAAATGTATTGGAACGCTTATCGAATTCGCTCTACATTATAACATTTGATATTTGATCACTTATCCAATCCGCTGTTCTTTATATTTACTCAAATGCATTTGATCATTTATCCCAGTCGCTCTACGTTATTATAACATGTGATCATATGTATTTGATCCTTTATCCAATTCGCTCTACTTTATAAAATAATTTCCTTCAAATACACGTGATCACTTATTCCATTCGTTCTATTTTATAACATAATTTCATCAAATATATTTGATCACTTGTCTCATTCGCTCTACTTTATAAAATTTGATCAAATATTTTTGACCTTTTATCCCAGTCGCTCTGCTTTTTACAATCCGATCAAATGTATTCGATCCCTGATTCCAGTTGTTCTACTTCATAAAATTTAATCCGAATGTATTTCTCATCCCAGTCGCTCTACTTCATAACATCTCATCAAATGTATTGGATTATTTATGCCATTCGCTCTACTTACAAAGACGTCCTCAAAAGTACTTGATCTCAAGATCAGTTCGTTCTACTTTACAACATCTGACCTAATGGATTTGATCCCTTATCCAGTTCGCTCTACTTTATATCATTTGAACAAGTGTATTTGATCCCTTATCCACATCACTCTACTTTATATCATTTCATCAAGTGTATTTGATCTCTTATTCAATTCACTTTACTTTATGACACTTGATCAAATGTATTTGGTCCCTTATCCAGTTCACTCTACTTTATATATTTTCATCAAGTGTATTTGATCCCTTATCCAATTCACTTTACTTTACAACATTTGATCAAATGTATTTGATTACGTTTGTGTCTCTATTGGATACAAAATCCTCTATTGTGAAGCCAAAAACAAAACCACAGTCATAATGGACTATTTTTTTTTATTTATTTTTCCTCGATTTTTGAATGCATAGCTATTCGGCAATCATTCCAAACCGATGCATTAATCTAGTTTTACAGCACAAGAGAATTAGAATCATATTGATAATTAGTTTAACTTTGCATGAGCAGTTATTAGATCTAATTATAAATTACAGAACGACGAAAATTCAAAAGGTTCAGTATTTATTTTCAGTATATATTTATATTTATACATCTTTACATATATACATATACATATACATATATATATATATATATATATATATATATATATATATATATATATATTATATATATATATAGTATATATATATATATATATATATGTATATATATATATGGTATATATATATACATAAATATATATATATATATATATATATATAATATATATATATATATATAATAAATGATATATGTATAATATATATAGATATATATAGATAGATATATATATTATATATATATTATATATATATATATATATATAGTATATATATATATAGATATGTATGTATATATACATAGATAAAACTGTCAGAATATATTTCTACATGGCAAAAACTTAAAATTCCAAGATTTTCCACTTCATAAAAATCAAAATACAAATAACACACACACCCCGGCTCCATTCAAGTCACAGCCTCATTTAGAATCCATTTAGTTGTCAAGCAAACACACACGCGGACAAAAGCAATCAGAAATGTTTCTACATCGGGAATCCTAAGCCTCAAAATTGGAGTAAAACTTTTCGGGCCACACAGCGCTCGCCTTTCATGTTTGTCTTGGAAGGCTTGAACTTGCATTCTGACTTTTTCCCTCCTCGACTTTCCCGGCGTTTAAATCAAGTTCTGGTTAATCGAGGTTTTCTTAGGGAACTCGGTTGTATTTATCCCTTTACCTCGACAGTTATCCCCTTGGATTCACCTCAGAGGGATGTAACTTGTCTTGAACTAATAACGATGTCAATTCAGCTGACTATTTTATGTAAGGTCAGTCTTCAGGTGAAGATGTTAGGATAAACAGCTGTGCTATTCACTTCCTGAATAAGGAAAACGTAAAAAATGCACCGAAGATATCGAGTTGTCTGTACAGGGTACAATGCTGTATGAAACACTCAGCCACGGTCCGGTGATGGCCTGTGATGCAAGACCATGGCAGAATTTATTCTTAGATAAAATAAAACTACTGAGATTGGAGGACTGCGATTTGTTA
>NC_087213.1:15439879-15449879 GCF_015104395.2 Macrobrachium nipponense | reverse complement strand
CAGGAATACTCTCTTCTCCAGAGTAACGCTGGCGAATTCTCTTCATTCGCATTAGTGTTATGCTGTTACTTGTTTTTCCCCTATATCACCCCATGAAGATGCTTGCTGATGTATAACTAATAACACAATAATGGTTATTCACTATCTATTTTTTGTTACGGTGCTTCATGTGCCTTCTAAAATCTGCTGAATTATTGAAGAGATAATGAATCCATCTCAGCCACATGGAGTTAAGTATATCTTAGTTTAACCAGACCACTGAGCTGAATAACAGCTCTCCTACTACTGGCCCGAAGGATTAGATATTCTTACGTGGCTAGGAACCAACTGGTTACCTAGTAACGGGAACTACAGCTTATTGTGGAATCCGAACCACATCGAGAAATGAATTTCTATCACCAGATATAAATTCCTCTGATTCCGCGTTGGCAGAGCGGGGAGTAGAACTCGGACCCTGAGATCGAATTGAGCAAGTAACCGACTCCTCCAACGAGGAACTTCAGCCACACGGAAGATCTAATTCGTTTAAGGTTATGTTATTACAAATGTGGTGTAATTGTTCATGCATAACTACGGGTAGCATTCATTAATACCAGCATATTTGCTATTTGAAATAAAGGTTTTTTCTTTTTGGAATTTACAGACAATTTTGCACGACGACCAAGGATACGACAGGGAACGCAAGGTATAATTATGTACTTAAAATTTTGTCATATTCACAAGTTCAGACCTTAATCTCACCCTTCCTAACCCGCCGCATAATTGATAACTATGAAAAATTACAGGTAACTATGATTGATTTGCTGCCATAAATCACTTTTACCAAACATGCTGAGATTTATGCCTTTTTACGGGTAATTATGCGTAATTATCAATTTGCCACATTCGCCCTGAGCAGTAATTTCGGTCCTTTACATTTACTAATGATGAAGTAAGTGTTAACGAAACAGTTTCCTTCTCCGTCACCTGCCTACAAGCACAAGTTATGCTTCGATACCATTACTGACCATTGATTAAAAAAAAAATAATAATAAAAAATAAAAGAAAAATATCGTGACATCATCACATTTCCATGTCCTTAAATCACTCGTAATCTTTAGCACTGAAAATTACGCACTTGCAACATTGATCACAGACGCTGGAATGTTGTCGTCTTTATTTTCGTTTGCGTTATACGCCGTTACTGAAATCATGGGAATTGCGTTTTGCTTCAGTTTGCAAAACTAGGTCGGATATTGAATAGTGTTTGTGAGCGGAATGAAGCGTCTTCAGGATATGTATATATATAATATATATAATATATATTATATATATATATATATATATATATATATATATATATATATATATATATATATATATATATATATATATATATATACATGCTTAAAAAATCACAGTAGATGCACGTGACTTCATAAATAAGCGAATTCCTGTGGAATTCGCTATATATATATATATATATATGATATATATATATATAATATATATATATATATATTGATATATATAATATATATATACACATACGTATACAACTATATAAATGTGTGAGTGTCTGAGTGTGTGTGTATTTGTGCGTGGGTGTGTAATTATGAACACATATACAATTCCTGTGCGAATTAGTAAGAATACGATGGTGCATATATATAAATTATATATATATATATATATATATATATATATATATATTTATTATGTATGGTAATGTATGTATGTATATATTCATATATGTATGTATAATATACATTGAAGAGCTCATATGACTTCAGCAGTATTTCATATTTCTAAGCATTATCTCCTCTGAAATCAACGGTGACACGCTTAAATCCTGTAAAGAAAAAAAATCATTCATAAAAAAAAAGTCGACACATCTTCTGCAATTGTAATCTTAAGATTTCATCAGTGGGTGGAATTCATTTACGCAAAATGACAGATAATCTAGTATTGCAGTCAGGACAGAAAAGCAGAATAAACCTTAAGCCTGAGTTCTCACTGTCGATAATGAAGGCATGGTACAAAGAAACCGGAATTGTAATTTTGTCTACCTGTATTTGAATGATTTTTCTGTTGTGGTACTAAGCCACAACTTACGTTTGGTTAATTTTGGGAGGAAAAGCTTTGACAAACACGTTCATGACTGCAAACATTTTTTTTCTTAAACCGGCTATCAGTTATTGTAGTCTAGTGTTCTTATCCTGCCCAGACCCAAGAGCAATTAGAAAACATAAGGCAATATGAGAAACTTCACGTTTATTGCTGAGGAAAATAACGACGCCACTTAGCAGAGGAAAGTTATATGTTCTCATTTTTTCATCACGTTTTATCAACATCATGGTCACTTTAGAGTTTTCTATATCCAGAGACTTTTATTTTCCATATACATCAATTATGAATAATTGTTACGATCTAATGCTTTTTCATCTAATTTGTACATTTATTTTCCCCAGAATAAAATGTTCATGTTGAAGTTGATACATCCTTTTGTCTTTTCTTCGAAATTTTTCTATTGTGTATTAGTGTTTTCCGATTGTACCCAAATCGGTTATAAATTTCTCAGTACAATAATGTCGTTAATAATCAGTCCTTCTCAAGAAAAATATGTTTATTCTTTTAAGAGCAGTCCGCCTTTATTCCTTTTCTCATGAACTGTCTCTCTTTGTTTTTGCTTTTGTTTTGTGCTTTCTAATTTAACGTTTTTCTTGTTCGTTTTCAATTGAATTGTTGACATAAGCAAACGTGAGCTGGGAAGTTTTAAGCAAACAAGAGCTGGAACTTTGAAGCAAACGGGAGCTGAAACTTTGAGGCAAACTGGAGATGGAACTTTTAAGCAAACAGGAGCTAGAACTTTGAAGCAAACGAGGACTGGAACTTGGAAGCAAACGGAAGCTGGAACTTTGAAGCAAATAGGAGCTGGAACTTTGAAGCAAACGGGAGATGGAACTTTGAAGCAAATGGGAGCTGGAACTTTGAAGCAAACGCGAGGTGGAACTTTGAAGCAAACGCGAGATGGAACTTTGAAGCAAATGGGAGCTGGAACTTTGATGCAAACAGGAGCTGGAACTACAGTATTTTGGAACATTCTTCATTAAAGATGAAGCTATTTTATGCTCTCATAATTCTTCATATAAATTCCAGACTTTTTGCTCAATGATTATACTGGGAATCAGGATGATCCGATTGTAACAATTCAGTGTTTCCCTTTGTCTGTCTTATATCAATTTCTACCTTTCTTGTATTCGGATTTCCTCTAATTACCATAAACAAAAGCAGTCTCCTCTCCTCCTCCTCCTCCTCCACCACCTCTCCTCTCCCATTTACCCATCAATCTAGTTTCTCTTTGTCGTTGTTATTTCATTTTTCCACTTCTATTTTTATCCCCCGAGTTCAATTTTTGGCTCAAGTTCTTCAATTCTATTTCGGAGTATTCCTTTTTCGTAACGCTATTTTTTCAATACATCTTTAAATTCTTCGTATTTAGTTTCTCCTTCCTTTTCTCTTTATCTCTATTTTTGTCACTTTGGCTGACATCTGCTCATTCCGAACCATGACATTCATTTCCTTTCTCGGCAATTTTAATTCGTGACACTAAAGGTCTCCATTCTGTTCTAATTTCGGCGTTGCGCGGACTTCTACTTGTTTTTGCTTCACTTTTTTATAAGTATCGTGACCTTTAGCTATTCTAATATCATTTTGAACAACTTCCAGTCTCATTGTCTACGTTTCGTGATCATTATTCATTCCTTTTGTTCCTTCTTTAACAACATCCATACTCATCCACTAGACACTTTAAATATTCATTTCCCTTTCATGACTTTACAGCGATTGCTGCATCCATGTCGTATTGTTAATGTTTATGTATCTGTCGCTCATTCGTTTTGTTGGAAAATAAAACCTACACAGGAATTATTAAACATTATTTCTTATATATATATATATATATATATATATATATATATACTATATATTGCTACTTTCAAAATGCATATATTCCCTCTTTGACTGTATAAAATATTGTGTATAAGATTTTGGCAAATTTTTTCAGATTCCTAGATAGCTTAGAGATAGGATGTCTTAAAATGTGTGTTCAGATTTCGCATAACATAATATAAAAAGAATATATAACTTAGTAAAGAAAGAGAGAGATTATCTTTGTCCGTTCAAAACTAGAGTTGTTTCCTTATTATGTCAACGCCTTGCGATAAGAGACCCCGAAGTTTCTGCTTTGCTATCCTAATCTGTCAACACGTTTGATTAGAGACCTCGAGGTCTTCCTTGTGTTTTGGGAATTCTGTCATCATGTCTGATAGGGACTTTTGCTTCGATCGAATACATGTCTTTGTTGAGCAGACTGTTTCATACATGTATTTCGTTGCCGATGCCACGTGCAAATTTCACAGTTTTTTTGTAAAGTTGCGTCTTAATGGAAGTTTCTAGAAGCATTATACAATCTTTCTCATTGCCCCAAAACGTTTTGTGTCATCTCCACTGTCCAGCTTTCGTAAGGAAGAGATTTCATTCGGGCTAAAATCCTCAAAGCGTTCACATCTCTCTCTTCCCCCCCCCCCCCCCCCCCCTCTCTCTCTCTCTCTCTCTCTCTCTCTCTCTCTCTCTCTCTCTCTCTCTCTCGCCATAATTGATATTAACGTAATGTAAAATGGTCACTCGTAACTTGTAGATTTCAGATTTGATATTTCTTAGAGTTTATTTAGTGTTATTTAGTGCTTTTTGTGGAATCTGAACAAAAATTGTGTGTGTAACGGCGCCTGGTTTTGTGAGTGTGAAACAAGCTGCAGCAAAGAAGAAAATTGGTATACCAAGAAGGCAAAGTGTGTTATGTTTTTATTAGTTGCAACTAATAACTAATAACTAATAGTAACAGTGGTTTGGTAAAAACTAATAAAACTATTGGGTACGATGTTTTAGAGAACTAATAACTAATGGTTACAATGGTTTGAGTGAAAAGATTTACATTTTTACACATTACAAATTTTTGTGTTTTGTGTTTGTTTCATTTGAAGTGATTTTTATGTTTTATGCATTTATTCATTTTTCTTATTGAAGTGTGTGTTTTTATTTTATATTCTGTGTGATTAATACTGTATGCAATTTTGGTATTTTCCAAATTTTTCTGTGTTTTCATTTACATTCACAATTTAATTAACTTAGTTATTTTCATTAATTAATCGATGCACATTTAATTGAATTTAACACTTGTGAATTAATTTGCATTTACTTAGAATTCTTTTCAAGTTTTATTGTTGTTTAGCACTTGTGAATTAATTTCCAAATTTCAATTATTGCCTAACACTTGAATTTTGATTGAATTAATTTTCTTGAATTTTGTGATAAATTAATTTTGATTTAATTTTACTTAATTGATTCAAGAATTGATTAAATTTTGCTTTGTTTTCAAGTAACAGTAATTTTCCCTGATATTGTGAATTTCACTCATAATTTTGAGTTGAATAATAAATTTTTGTATTTAAAATTTTTATAAGCATTTTATTTCTAACCAGTATATTTAATTATGATTATATTGATGTTAGGTAGAAACAGTGGTAATTGATCTGTTTTCCTTCAATTAACTTGAAGTGACTTAGAACCAGGGAAGTACTTAGACTTTTGAAATCAAGGAAATACTTAGATTTTTAAAGTTGTTGATGGAGTGATGCCCTTTGATTAATTTAATTACTTACAAGATTACCTCACACCTGTTTTGATGAACTAAGTCTTATTTTCTGCAATACTGGTAAATTGTTAAGGGATCACTGTTGCCTTTAGAGTATTCAGTCGTTTAAATACCTGTGATGAGGGTTCAGGTGTCTGGCTGTTGTGAGGTAACAATTAATGAATGGTAAGTGTAGTAACCAGATATTTGGGACTTTGTCACAATATATATATATATATATATATATATATATATATATATATATATATATATATATATATAAAGTTGTAGATAAATATAAGCAACAAAATTAATATATTCAGTTTTTACATGTTTTGGACTGTAAAGAAACTTTGTAATTTCGGTTAGGGTCAATCTGTTTAGGTTTGTGACCGTGTGATATCCGATAATCCTGGATTATCTCTTTTAATTTTTACCCTTTTGACAATTAACCATCTGGTATTCTTGATCTTGTGTTGTACCTGAGACCTTTCTCTCCAATTGTACCTCATTAACTCCTGGGCAATGTCTGAGTAAAGACGAAAGCGCTTGGATTTCTGACTATCATTTTCCTGTGGAATTCGCTTTTATATAAAAACTGAATATATTAATTTTGTTGCTTATATTTATCTACAACTTTTTTCATTACTACTCCAATCACCATAAAAATGTTAAATTCTCTGTTTTTTCTGGGATGCTTCTAAGGGCTTTACGTGTCTGTAGCCCGCAGTTTATTGATGCTGAAATTAAAACTATTTATGATATTGCAATGAAACTTAAATACCCAAGGACTTTTGTAGTTGTGGCATGGAAAAGAGCTAGAACAACATTTTATTCAACTAATGACAAACTTGAATTTTGTAAGAATAACATTCTAAAATTACCCTATGATGAAAGGTTTTTAGATATTCCTGGAATCTTAAAGCTTTTTAACATAAATGTTGTTTTCAGTAATATTAATGTCAAGAGTTTAATAATCAAAAATTCTCCTAAAGATCTTCCAGGCTGCATATATGAAATTCCTTGCAAAAAGTGTGATAAAGTCTATTACGGACAAACCGGTAAATCTCTTTCACAACGTCTCAAACAGCATCAGTATTCTGTGAGAACTGGGCAAATATCGAATGCATTATTCGTACATATGAGAGATTTAGACCATCCTATTAACTGGAGTCAAGCAAGAGCCTTAATCCCATGTAACGACACAGTTAAAAGGAATATCATTGAATCTTGTTTCATCAAGTCAAATAATAGAAATGTTCTAAATTTACGTCTTGGTTTATTTAAACTTGATGCTTTCATAATGAAAAAAGTTGTAGATAAATATAAGCAACAAAATTAATATATTCAGTTTTTACATGTTTTGGACTGTAAAGAAACTTTGTAATTTCGGTTAGGGTCAATCTGTTTAGGTTTGTGACCGTGTGATATCCGATAATCCTGGATTATCTCTTTTAATTTTTACTCTTTTGACAATTAACCATCTGGTATTCTTGATCTTGTGTTGTACCTGAGACCTTTCTCTCCAATTGTACCTCATTAACTCCTTGGCAATGTCTGAGTAAAGACGAAAGCGCTTGGATTTCTGACTATCATTTTCCTGTGGAATTCGCTTATTTATGAAGTCACGTGCATCTACTGTGATTTTTTAAGCATATATATATATACACACACCTGTTCTGTATTTCCTTGCAAGACGCCACAAACAGGGAACGGAAAAAAAAGAAACGCATTGTTGAAAAATTAAAGTTACACTGGCATTATTAAACACTTTTTCTTATATAAAAATACCCGTATTACCTTACACGACACAACAAAACAGAAAAGAAAGGAAAGGCAAAAACACCGTCTTTCCGAATTTCAGTCAAGTTTCTCTCTTCCTTATATCTTGAATCTCTTTCGGAAATCTCTCTTGATGCGCCTCTGAGTATCTCCTTTCTCATGTCGAGCTGGGCTTTCTTTTCCCCTTTTCAACGCCTCTTCCTCTTCTGTTCCTTTTAGTATCTTCCTCTTCCCTCTTTTGTTTTTTCATTCTTTTCCCTTGATGTTCCTTTTAACACGCAATCTTCTCCATTCTATTATTCTTATTGTTTTTCTCTATTGAAAATTTATGCTCTCTTATTTTTTCGCAATCATTTTGGTTTTTTCTATTTACACTCTTCATTTCCTGTTTCACTATTTGCATGATCGCGCTTCATTTTTTCCTTTTTCCTATTCCGTTGATTTTCCTCACAAACACATTATTTACTCTTCTGTTTTTTTTTTCTCTCTCTCTCATTTTGTTTCCCTTCCTTACTTGTTTCACTTCTTTGCCTTTTTCAGGCTATACATGTGCTTATTCTGTCTTTATCTGTGACTTCAGGTTCCACCTCAGTTTATTTATTCATTTTTTTCCTTTTTTACTTTACTGTTCTTTACAGCTTAATTTTCCATTCCTTTCAGCTCTTGTTTTTTTATAATCGTACTTACTGGTATTTTTCACTTGTCTCTTCCCCCCCTTCTTTCTGTAGAACTAAGCGTTAACAAAAACAAATAATAAATAAATAAAAAACCCTTTCGCTGTATTTTTGTTTGTTTGTTATTTTCCAGAAGGTTTTATTCCACCATTACCTGCCCCTCTCTATTTTCAAACAGACCACTCATTTTATTATTTTATACACTGTTCCTCATTTGCATCATCATAATCAACGTAAAGGCCTCATGTCTCGCCTGTTATCAGTCAAACCTCACGCTATTTCATTATGATTGTGTATTCTGTCAACATTATGAACTCATCCATCATCTATTTGCAGTTACTCACGAAAAACGAATTACATTCTCGTTCCACAAGGAATGCAGAATTATCGTTTTTATTGACAACCGTATGTCATTTTAAGCCTTCCCTATCGATTTATCTTCCAAATCATTCGGGCAGTGTGTTCGTCTTAATGACAAGACAGAGCGAAAACATACGACTCTAATAGACCGAAATTTTCCAGAGTATTTTTGGTGTACTCGGAAATTGATGTGTTTTCGTAAGGTATTGATCCATGCTTCAGTTCCCTGTCATTTCAGAGCCACGGCGGACAACGATAGGAATGGCCACAAATTAGAAGGCCTGTAAATTTTTTTTTTATTTTTTTTTTTTTTTTGGGGGGGGGGCGAATTTGAAGGGTTAGTAGTGGTGATGGGTGGGTGGGAGGTGGGGTGGTTTGAAAGGGGCGGGGAGAGAGAGAGAGAGGGAGATCACCATCACCAATATATATGACTTTAACAAAGTCGCGTCTATTATTACTTCAACTCACGGTCACGCTAACGGCAATGTGGCTATGGTGTGTAAACCTTAATTGAATTGTTGTAGTAGTGAAAAAGACACTAAACGATTTTTCATGCTGATTATATCGTTCTGTTTTATTTGTGTGACGTAATATCTCATTCTACAAAGAACGCATAATTCGCAATACAGGCTATAACCTTTAGCAGAAATTTCGAACGAGTAACGAAAGTTGACCTTTAAAAAAACCTTAACCTCCAAGGAATTTATTTTGTCTCTCAAGAGGTTAACAATCAAGGCAGGCATTTATGGACGACATTTCAAAAAATTCAGTCACAAGTTATTCTGTCAAAAGATTGCTCGTAAGGTCTCTAGAAATAATGTTCTTCTGCCAAATGCGTGTCGTGTAAAAATCTCGAGAATTATTGCTATTCTATTAAAAGGTTGCCTTTTATTCACCCGCACTTATCAAAAGACCAAAACCGGCACAAGTAACAATTCTTGAAAATATCCATGAAAGTGAGTCTAATCCCTTTAATTATTAATAATAATACCCCCCACTAGGTATAACGACAATCTTTTGATGTACACAGGAAGAGTGCTGCTCTATTATCCTCATCTAAAAGGAAACCAAATTAGCATGTTTTCACAATTCCTTTATAAAGATTAAAATAAAAAGAAAAAATCGTGGAAAATTCCTATGGACTAACAACATAATCCTCATTCCCTCATATTGATAAAAAAATTAATAATAATCTCTAGAAATAACTATGATGAAAAGTCTCAGTATCTCCAGGGGAAGAAAAAAAAAATAAAAAACCTATTTCTGTTTCACTTCGTACTGACTACCGATTCTGAAACTCGCAATGTGCAAAACAGCGTACGTAATCCTAACGGAAGAAGCTTGAAACGCCAAAGAAAAGGGAAGCATGTCGGAAGAATTGCATCAGAGCATGGCTACGCTTCGTGCAAACACTTAGCCAGATGACGTCCTTCCTGCCTGGGGGACTTTTGAAAAAGGTACCAGCCAATGTCTCTTCTTTTTCATCATTCTTTCCCCCGTTTCATTCTTTTCA
>NC_087213.1:15414879-15434879 GCF_015104395.2 Macrobrachium nipponense | reverse complement strand
ATATATATATATATATATGATATATACGTATATATATACTACATATATGATGTATGTGTATGTATGCATGTATATATATACATATAACATACATAAATGTGTTTATGTATGCATGTATACATACACACACATGTGTAAAATATGACTCGCACTTCTACTATATATCCTGCTCGTCGTTCTGAAGACCTTTCTTAAAATGTGAAATATAAAACAATGAATGTTCAACTCCCCAAGTCATCATTCAAACCAACATCAAATTAAAGGGGATTTAAGCTGATATAATCAGATTAAGCCTATTAATGAGGGGGAAAAATCTGCTGTGTCCTCCTGCTGCGTTGAATTTTGAAATGATACATCTCAACGGAGGATTAAATCGTATTTTGGAAAAGAATTATACTGGCAATGGAACTTCAGTAATGTTACATTTTGCAGTTCGCAATATATATATATATATATAGATATATATATATATATATAATATATATGATATATCATATGATATATATTATATTATATATTATATATTATATATTTATATATATATATTATATATATATATAGTATATATATATATATGTGTGTGTGTGTGTGTATGTATATGTATGAAGGTATAAGCCACGAAGGAAAAATAAACAACGTAGTTTCTGCAAGATCTTTTGACTCGACGTCCTTCACTCAGCTGAGTAAAGGACGTTGAGTCGAAAGATCTTTGCAGAAACTCCGTTGTTTATTTTTCCTTCGTGGCTTATACCTTTATTTATGGATTTATCACGTTCCAAACTTTCGTGATTCAGTTATATATATATATATATATAGATATATATATATATATATATATATATATATATACGTATATATATATATATATATATATCAATATATTATATATATATATATATATATATGTGTGTGTACACACACACGTAACGTAAAATGTTATTTATCTGAAGCTGAAGAAGCTCTTCATGAAAGACATCTTACGACTAACACCCAATGTAGATCTGTGTATCACCTTGGACTTGTTTCCCACAAAAATATCGAAGACACGTAATGCTGTTTACTATAACTCAAGAGACGTATACCTCATGCACGTAACCCTGCTTTTATCTTCTAGGCCATTTTTCTTTTTTCCAGGGCACATCCTCCATTCTGGGAGCCATGAATTTAGATTGGAACTGCAAGCAATGAATTTTCGCTCTCCTCATTTCAGATCCGGAACCAAATCGCCATAAACAAAATCGAATTCTGTTTTCTGGTCGGTAAAACTTTTTTTTTTTTCCTTTTAATCAAGGAGATTTGTCAGGAGGTTAGATTATTCTGCCCTGATTTGACGACTTGTTGGTCTGAATATGACTGGTGGGTGATAGGAATTGAATTTAGCCGTGATAGGAATTGAATTTGCTCGATCCTTCTGAGTGAAAATTGTAGTGCATGTGTCACTATCGAAGCATTCATGCGTGAGCGTACTCAAACTGTCTCATACACATGTACACACTCGCATACACAAATATATGTATGTATGTGTGTCAGTATGTATGAATTTATAGGTTGATTTATATATATATACATATGTATATGTCCCTGAATTATAGTAAACAGCATAACGGGTCTCGATATTTTTGTGGGAAACAGTTCCAAGATTATAGACAGATCTACGTTGCCTGTTAGTCGTAAGATTCCTTTCATGAAGTGCTTCTTCAGCTTGAGATAAATAATACTTTACGTTACGTCTAAGAGGTTGTTTGCAGAAAGTGCGCAAACTCCTTGAGACCAAGAGATTGATCAATGATGATTTCCTTACCCCACGCGCGTGCATGTTTTTTTTTTTTCTTTTATTTATGAATACAACAATGATTTTATACTCGGATTGATCCACATTGCCACTGCAATCGTAGAGGCAATATAAGGTAAATACAAATACTAGCAAATAAGGAGAGTAGAGGGGGAGGTAAGGATGAAACCCCATTAAAAACCATCTTAGGGGTCTCCACTATAACCCTGCCAGGTTTCATGACCATCGGATGAGCAGTTTGGCCGTCATTGAATGACAGACGGACGAACAGACATTACGCCCATTATACTATGATAGTATAAAACTTCAATTATAAACCCATAGATATTTACAAATGAACATCACAGTTTTCTTTCTAAGAAGACTGTTAGAATATTCAGATTCACGGTATTCTTTAACATTTATATTATTAAAGGAGAGGCAACATCTCCAAGCTAATCTATGGCAGACATTAGAGTGCATAAGTTACAAGGAAAGAAACAAGTATACCACCCTGACCTTTCAGCCACTTGGTAATCGTGTGGTAGGTCTCATCCTACATTTCCGTCCGCATGCTACTACAGAGAAATCTCTACTATTATAAAACATGCAATAAACACTCGCTGATAAAACTAGAATTTAAAAACAGAAGAGCCGCATGAATTAATAATGACGAAAGAGGGTTTGTCCATCTTTCAAGGTTTAAAAGATTCCTGTTGCCATTAATTAAATTTCTAAAGGTAAATACGATATAATAAATACTTAAAACTGTTTTATGTAATATTTGATAAAACACTCTCAGACTCACTAAACCCACATGCTAACACTTACACGTACTGATACATAAATACATACGTATATACTTATATATAAATACATGCGTGTGTGTGTGTGTGTGTATGCGTAGCCTATGCCTATGATTACGCTTGTACAAACTCCAATACACATGAAATTACACGGTACAGGAACACGAAATATGTTAATGCACGCATATTAGTTATTGAGAAGCGTATGTATCATAGGAGTGACATTTTATTGGAGTGACATAACGATGAAGTGACAAAGTAACAGAAACTATAAAACTGGTTAAATTATTAAGATTTAAATAAAAGAAACTAGAACCACATCTGGTCACATATTTCAAGATACTGGTTGGATGGTTGTCATACCTATGAAATATATATCTGAGGTTTCACTCCTTTGTGACGTCACTCCTGTGACAAGCCACTCCTTGGAACGGTTCCCATGGAGGGGAAAGATGGCCGAAAGGGTTATTAATTAAGCAGCTTCTTCTTCTTCTTCTTATCCAATCGCCCTGAACTTCCTGCAATAAGTTTATTTCCTGGGTGATCCATTGGGAAGTTCGTCCCGAAGTTTATCAGAATGACACTCGTTCCCTTTCTTTCATTTCAGCTTTAATGACGACCTCCCCCACCCCCCCCCCAACCCACCCCACCCCTGCAACGACTGTTTCTCTCTTCACTTCAAGTCCGTTCGTTTCCGAGTTGATATGAACGGTATAAAGGAGATGATTAGTTAAGATGACAAAAAATAAATAAATAAAATTCGGGAAAAGGTTGAAGATAATTTCTGCACTGACGGTGTCTGTCTACCTAATCGTCTACTTGTCTACAAAATGTTAAAAATGTTATATAATATTACATATCATTATATATTTAATCCTAACTTAAGATTCTGACACTACGCAGACTGTCATTTGAATCAAACATGTAACTGTTAGTTCTTCCATTTATTCTTACATAGCCAATTTGTTCCCTCATTTTATAGTTTCGTTCTTGCATTCAACTACAGTCAGACAACTACCCAACGCACTGTTTATGATGTGAAGAGTGACGCAGGTTTAAAGGGACATGTCTATAGTGCTCTAAACTCGCTGAGGGCTCGAACCCATTTCCATTTTAGCAGCTAAGCGAATTCCTTAACCACCGGATTGTAAGGGGTGCGCACACACACACACACACACATATATATATATATATATATATGATATATATATATATATATATATATATATATATATTATATATATATATATATATAAATATTATATATATATATAATATGTAATATATATATTATAATATATATATATATATATATATATTTTATATATATATATATATAGTATATTATATATATATATAATATATATATCCATATTTATATTTATAATATTTATATATATATATATGATAAACTTATATTTTATATATATATAATATTATATATATATATGCATATATTAATAATAACGCTCTATAAAGTATATTATATACATACAAATATTATATAAATATATGTATATATCATGTATAAAAATGTTTTTTACTGTGTGTACATACATACACATGTATAAACATACAAACTGGGGTCATAGCAGACTCTGGCCTAAGAACGGAATTATAATAAAGTAAGGCATTCGCCAGAGATTGAAGGAAGTGAGATATCGAACCAGCGGCTCGTTCCGCCGCACTCCACCGGCCATGAAGTGAAAGGAAGATTGCTTTAATGAAGCCACGAAAGGACGACTCGAGAGGAACGAACAAAAATAAATTTCTTATCTTACGACTGAGAGGAAAAGGAGAGAGAGAGAAAAAAAAAACTAATAAGTGGAGAGAGAAAAGATCGCCAACGCCAAAGCCTATAGGAAATTTTTATGATAATTTTTTTTTATGATGAATATATTAAAGTTCGTAGAATCTCTGCATTGTTTGTTTGCATGGTGTTTTTACGTTGCATGGAACCAGTGGTTATTCAGCAACGGGACAAACGACTTTACGTGACTTCCGAACCACGTCGAGAGTGAACTTCTATCACCAGAAATACACATCTCTCACTCCTCAATGTGGGCAAGAATCGAAATAGCGACCACCGAGGTGGGACACCAACACCATACCAACCACGCCACTGAGGCGCTAATCTCTGCATTCGATTTAATTTGACCCTCATTCTTTTCTGGTTTTTAACATGCGTAATTTACACACACACACACACACATCTATCAATCAATCTATCTATCTATCTATCTATCTATCTATATATATATATACATATATATATATATATATATATATATATATATATATATATATATATATATATATATATGTATATATTTATATCATATTACCCCCTAAAAATCGTACATAATACATGCATACATATATAAATATACATACAAGATAATTATATTATCTAAACTGGAATGCATTACTCTAAACTCATAAATTCACATCACCTATTCAATCCACTAGTTGAAAACCGTCGTAGAATCTATTTTCAGTGACAGGAGAAAGCGAATTAAACCGTACTTCTAGACTTCACGTCCATTTGCCGACATTGTAAAAAAGAAGGAAAGAAAGAAGAAAGAAAGAAAAAGCAATGTGAGAGAGAGAGAGAGAGAGAGAGAGAGAGAGAGAGAGAGAGAGAGGAAAGACTAAACACTCGGAAACTCGATCAAGAGGAACGCAGTAAACATCTTCTGGGATTTTCACTTTTTTTTTTCTCTGCCTGAAGGCTAATGAAAGTGGGGATGCAAAACAGGAGAGAAAAGAACTTTCTTTCGAAAGCCGCCCGTAACTTGCCTTCTCTATATTTCGGTTATGTGTTCCATGGTAAGCAGAGGTGACAATTTGTTACTGTGATTAAAAATCATTATTCTGACATAGTTTACGATGAGAAGTGCTCCCACGTTGTGGTCTGGTTGCACATCTCCTCCTTCGCCGTAAGATGCAACATTAAATTATGAGAGAGAGAGAGAGAGAGAGAGAGAGAGAGAGAGAGAGAGAGAGAGAGAGAGAGAGAGAGAGAGAGAGAGAGAGAGAGAGAGAGAGTTCTATTTACTTCAAAACTATTTAGGGGTTGCATCATCATATGCAAAAACGGTAACACTGAAATGAGAGAGAGAGAGAGAGAGAGAGAGAGAGAGAGAGGGGGGGGGGGGGGGGAGTTTACTTAATTCAAAACGACTTAATGCGCATTGTCATGGGACTAAGGCAACATTAAAATATTAGAGAGAGAGAGAGAGAGAGAGAGAGAGAGAGAGACAGAGAGAGACAAGATTTATGAATTGATGCAAAGATTACAGTAGAAAAGATTGCAGCAAAATGAAGTGTGTGTGTGAGAGAGAGAGAGAGAGAGAGAGAGAGAGAGAGAGAGAGAGAGAGAGAGAGAGATTCAGCCGAATTTAATTCAGAGATCAAGGAATTTCCTGTCGAATCGACATAAATCATGCATATCGGTAAAACGGTCATAATATATTCAACGCTGTCCCTCTGAATTTCTAGGGGAACATCGCTCGCAGAATAGCAACATCGGAGCGGAAACTTACGGCAGAGAATAAACCTTTACTGGAGGAGAGAATATCCACCTTATAAAATAACTGCGTTGTTTTTGTCCGGCTACCCCGACCGACCCGAGCCCAAAATAATATTGGTTTTTCTTACTTTTGGCCGGAAGTAATGGGGCCTATCTTTTTCCTAAATTGTTGTTCTTATGGTATCGGTCCCTCGAAAGAGATTGTGGACTCAATTCTGATATACTTCGTGTTTTTATATAAGTTTCTGCACTTTCGGGAATTTTCTTTTCGGAAGAGGATAAGGGAGTTATGGATATTTCTAAATATTCGTGACAACTCTCTACAAAGACTGCTCATTAGTGCTTCATTAAATATTCTCCTTGAAGGCTTCTACGGTGGATTGACCTAAGCCAGCGTCCCGGCTTTGTGATTGAAGTTATAATTAAAATTCTAAATACTAACAAGGGTGTTTACTGAGATTATTGAGGAATTGTTGATAAGTACGATTTACTCTTAATGCCTAATGAACAGAGGACCAATACATATGAAGAAGGTAGACAGTCCAGATCTATGTATCTATACTATATATATATATATATATATATATATATATATATATATATATATATATATATATATATATATATATATATATATATTGTGTGTGTGTGTTAGATTATATAAGAGAATAGGATAGAGGGAAGTGTCATTAGAATTGCCTACATAAGTCACGATTTGCCACACTGTAGGCGTTAATCACCGCCTACCGGCCCCCAATGCTCCCTCCACTGCTATAAGCCGCAACCCCTCCCCCTTCCCTTTCCCGTACAGCATCATCAAACCTCTTTCACACAAGCGAAGTAGCAAGATCAGTCACGTGTGCGAGTAACCTGGGAAAGTTCCGTGCCGTGTGTAAACATATTACTTGTCGGAAATGTGTTGCAAGTCAATGAGCAAGTTGCCGGCCACGCTGGAAGGCAGCGCAAGTTAATAGCCACAGGTTGTTTTGAGCCGACTTGGTTGGTACCCCCCCCCCCCCCCCCCCCCACCGCTTGTAAGATACTTGGCGCATACTTGGCATGCATCAGAGCAGGTACTACAAAGCCGTTACTTGCTTTCCAGCTTGTGAAGTGTGGCTCGCCTTTAACTATGATGAACTGTTAATGGGGAAATGGAGAATTTATGTCTATTTAGCCTGAAATCTGAGCACTTTGGACATTATTGCAATGCTATGACTTTTAGACAAATCGTATTGCATTCTGAAAAAAAAATAAGGAAAACCTTTGTTTATGATTTTGTCAGGTAATATGAAATAACTACGCTGATCAGTCTAGACAATACTTGTTTATTATTTTTTTTTACTATCCCAGTAATTACTGCCGTATAGGTACTGAGGTATGAAGTTGAAACCAAATGCACAGAAGTTTATAATCTTTCCAGCATGTTTTCTTATGTATCTAGAGTGTGTGTATGTCATTTCCTTTACTTTGTATATGCCTTGTATATGGCCTTGAGCTGATATAAGATTTACTATTATTATTATTATTATTATTATTATTTTATTAAAAGTAATGGCTACTTCAGCAGCATTACACTTGTAGAGATTCTTCTCTATTTTCCGAATAGCGGCTTTTTCCGTGCTACTTAGACAGGCTAGTAGAGCGCCTATGGAGGTCATGATCAAATACAGAGCCAAAATTGGTGTATATATTTGAATTTTACAGATAAACTATGATACCATAGTTATCAAAGTCATTAACGATATATATATATATGTCTCTCTCTCTCTCTCTCTCTCTCTCTCTTTCTTGAAGCAAGCGAGCTTTCGTCTGGAGCTGCCAGACATCCTCGGGCTGGGAAGCTGAGGGTGGACTGATCTTGAAGCGGTGTCCGTCCTCGTTTATATTTGGAGTTGACAGCAGGGGGTCCGCCCCATGCTGATCTACTATTGGCTGGTGGCGGTAGGTCTTTGTTTTCATTGGTGGCTTGAACCGGGTCTCAAGCCACTTTCCATGCGTTGATGGTTGCGATACTGTAAGTCCTGCAGCCGCTAGACCTCCTTAGCGGCGCGGTTACGTCGATGGGCGTTTCGCTATGCTGCGGGACGTCACGGCTAACTTGATTATGATTGGCTGCGGGAGTATCTCGTTCGGGGGCGTCGTCTTCCGTGGAGTTGTCGTGCTCGGTGGTGTCATTGTTGATGGCAGGTCTTCTCATACTCGTAGGGAGGAGAAATTCTTCCTGCGTCGTATTTAGTGTAGGTCTTACTTGCTGGATGAGAAGCGCCTCCAGCAGGCGTAACCGACGGGCATCAGGGGCCTTCCCGATGATCTTCGTGTTTTGGATGATCACATCCCGGGAGATGGCCTCTTGATGTTTGGTGCGTGCGTGATTTTTGATAGCCCCCTCTTGGGCGTGGCACGAGAGTCTCTTCGACAGGCGGCGCATGGTAGTCATACCAACGTAGGCGCCGCTGCAACCGCGGACTGGACATGTATACTGGTACACCACATGCGTCTGCTTCAAGGGGTCTCGTACCTGTGGAGAGGGGTTATTTTTCATAATTAGGTCGCGCGTCCTCCGATTCTGGTAGTAGATAATTAGGTCGATATTTTTGGTGTCGTCGGTCGGGGATACATTTTCAGAAATAATTTTCTTGACTGAGTCCTCTTCTTCACGGTAATGTGAGCTCATGAAGGCTTTATAATACAGCTTGATATTATCCTGGGGGCGGGGTTGCGGGCTCTCACTACCGTATCATTTCTCCAGGGCTGTACGGACTTCTCTGCTTATTAATTTATTTGAATACCCGTTATTTACGAGTACTTGGGAGGCGCGGTCGAGTTCCTGATGAGTGTCCTGCCAGGTCGAGCAGTGGGTGTACCAGTATACATGCCCAGTCCGCGGTTGCAGCGGCGCCTACGTTGGTATGACTACCATGCGCCTGTCGAAGAGACTCTCGTGCCACGCCCAAGAGGGGGCTATCAAAAATCACGCACGCACCAAACATCAAGAGGCCATCTCCCGGAATGTGATCATCCAAAACACGAAGATCATCGGGAAGGCCCCTGATGCCCGTCGGTTACGCCTGCTGGAGGCGCTTCTCATCCAGCAAGTAAGACCTACACTAAATACGACGCAGGAAGAATTTCTCCTCCCTACGAGTATGAGAAGACCTGCCATCAACAATGACACCACCGAGCACGGCAACTCCACGGAAGACGACGCCCCCGAACGAGATACTCCCGCAGCCAATCATAATCAAGTTAGCCGTGACGTCCCGCAGCATAGCGAAACGCCCATCGACGTAAACCGCGCCGCTAAGGAGGTCTAGGCGGCTGCAGGACTTACAGTATCGCAACCATCAACGCATGGAAAGTGGCTTGAGACCCGGTTCAAGCCACCAATGAAAACAAAGACCTACCGCCACCAGCCAATAGTAGATCAGCATGGGGCGGACCCCCTGCTGTCAACTCCAAATATAAAACGAGGACGGACACCGCTTCAAGATCAGTCCACCTCAGCTTCCCAGCCCGAGGATTTCTGGCAGCTCCAGACGAAAGCTCGCTTGCTTCAAGAAAGAGAGAGAGAGAGAGAGAGAGAGAGAGAGACATATATATATATATCGTTAATGACTTTGATAAACTATGGTATCATATTTGATCTGTAAAATTCAAATATATACACCAATTTTGGCTCTGTATTTGATCATGACCTCCATAGGCGCTCTACTAGCCTGTCTAAGTAGCACGGAAAAAGCCGCTATTCGGAAAATAGAGAAGAATCTCTACAAGTGTAATGCTGCTGAAGTAGCCATTACTTTTAATAAAGTATGCTTGAGAGAGGGTCTGCTTTCCTAAGTATTATTATTATTTTATTATTATTATTATTATTATTATTATTATTATTATTATTATTTTCTTTCCTCGGGATGAACCGGTTCTGAATGCACGACGGATGAACAGTTCTGCTCCAATTTACTTATAAATAAAAGAAATCATTTTTGTCTGGAAATCTTGAACTGAAAAGAACTTTTATTGCAACGATCCCGGGATATATGTTTTCTTTTATTTGCCCTTAAAAATGCGTTGTTTTCATCCTTTTCACGGAAAAGGGTAACTTTTATTTCGTGAACGTATGAGTATGTATGCATGTAGTAAAAATAACATAAATATACATGCATACATAGTCATGTATACACGTAATAAGATCGTTACCATTTTCCTTGAAAAGGTTGAAAACAACGCATTTCTAAGGACAAATAAAAGAAAACATATATATATATAGCCTATATCCCAAAATTGTTGCAACAAAAGTTCTTTTCATACAAGATTTCCAGACAAAAATGGTTTCTTTTATTGATATGTAAAATGGAGCAGAATTGTTCATCCGTGGTATATTCAAGAGTCGTTTCATCACATATCATACGCACATCCACCACTGAAATTCCGCCCAATATCCTAGGAAACAAATTAATACACACGCATATATCATATATAGAAGGAAACAAATTTATTATACATACATTCATATACTATAACCATATATATATATATATATATATATATATATATATATATATATATATATATATATATATATATATATATATATATATTATATATATATATATATATATATATATATATATATATATATATATATATATATAACATATATATATATATATATATATATATATATATAATATATATATATATATATAATATATATACATATAATATATATAGTATATATATATAAATATATATATATATATATAGTATATATCAAATATATTGTATATTCGTACAGAGAGAGAGAATTTATTTGCTTTTAAATACTGTTCGTCATAGGTAGGATCTCGACGCCCTGCAAATGACATAGGAGTTTAGTGAATTGAAATGAAATACAAAAGGGAAAAAAATCTGGAAAAAAAAAATAAGAGCCATTTCCAGTGATATTTACGATTCTGATAGTTCACCCACTTGAATATTCAGAACACATTACTAATGGCTATGTCTGCATTATGGCAGAATCAAAGCAGATTACTTGCATGAAACACCTCATCTTTGCAAACAACGCTTCCCGAGACTGCTTGCACTTAGAAAATAAAAGCTTGCTGCTTGCACATTTGCACTGCACTGTCTGTCGTGCAGATGTAGGTAACATCAAACGAAAGTGTAAATGTTTGTAACTATACTCTGTTTTTTTCCATCTGTCCATCCGCCTGTGGTGTTTTCGCATGGTAACACTGCGTCCCGGGCTTTAAATAGTTACGCTATGTGTAAGTTTTAGGAAATAAAAGGATATCTGGGAGTGCATTTGCAACTGAAAAGTGTTTTAATAATTTACTGTATGCGAATTACACCGTTAATATTCGAAATAGGATATTATTTAAATCCCGGGACGCAGTGTTACCATGCGCAAACACCACAGGCGGATGGACAGATGAAAAAAAAACAGAGTATAGTTATGGCGTCTTGGTCAGGCAAGGCAGTGTTTTAAGCCACGAGGAGAATCTGTACATGATGAAAAGCAACTTGTGCGCATACATTGCTTTCTGAGAGTAACCTTGAAGTCGTCCAGCCCAGAACCGGACTCTTCTTACCACTGGCCTACGCATGATGGCGGAAGCTGTTCAAGGAAGTGACATGTCATAGGAGTGACGTTACAAAGCAGTGATACCTCTTACAAATCTCAAAGGAGTCACTCCTTTAATACGGTATTCATGCCCTCCTTTGTTATGTCATTCCTATGAAACGCCGCTCCTCCGATACAGACAGACACATGATGGTTCCTTTGTCCAAAAGCTTCGAAACAGTACATTGGGTTCCCCAGAGGTGGGTCTTCCCCCTTTTTATACGACCGTCATATTTGACGGCATGAAGACACAAGAAATAAACTAAAATAGCGCATGAGAATACAACAGAACTGAATTGAATATACAATTAAGGCCAAAAGCCAAGCACTGGGACCTATAAGGTCATTAAGTGCTGAAAAGGAAATTGACAGTAAAAGGTTTTAAAAGTGTAACAGGAGGAAAACCTCGCAGCTGCGCTATGAATCAACTGTTAGAAGAGGATGGAGAGTATTACGGAACAAAGAGAATATGAAAGGTGGTACTGTAAATGGAACGAAAGTTGCAGCTAAGGGGCGTGGGCACGCTGCAAAGAACCTTAAGTAATTCTGTCGGCACTAACCCCCTACGAGTGTGAGAATAGATAATGAGTATTTGTTTTGGTTTTCTATATTATCATGCGAGACCTTGGGAAAATCTAAGCAGAAGTTGAATTAATTATTTCAATTCTGTGTCAACGGAACATTTTTACAACTAGGAACAAGAGTTTTTAACGCAAATAACATAAACCTCAGCATAGAGAATGTAGCAATTTCTACACTATTAATAACTGCTACAAAGAAACAGGTATAAAGTTCACTTAAAGACTCGGGCACTTTCTAGAATAAATGCTATATAACAAATTTAAAGCTTAATTAAGGTTAATTTTTCCTCAAAAGCCAATCATCCAGCTACTTGATGACGCTATTCGATACAACAGATTTAAAAGTGGATTTGGCAAACTATCATATGAATGACGGTTTATTTTTTTCTTATTTTCAAGTTGAGAAAAATCCGGTGTTGATGAAAAATGTGTTTCTTTATAATCTTGATTGATTACGAAAAATACGGAGACGTACTGATTTATTGCCGAATAAAAAAAAAAAAAGAGCTTTATTGCTATTTAAACGCCGAAAAATTCTGAGTCAATGTAACGAAGCAATTTGGTACATGCAAATAAAATTCCTACATTGAATAGATTTACCGAAATTGTCATAATTTCCATCAGCGCTTCCTATCGAATTAAAATGAAAAGAAGCGGAACAATAAGACTTAGGATAATAACACGATTCTGGCCACCGAATTCCGAATTTCATTGTTTTACTTATCAAAAGCGTTTAGCTTCGGGCTATAACAGCAATCATATGCAAAGCCTTTAATGGCATTACATTGTCAAACATATCGCTTTAGAGCCTACAAACATTCAACTTTAAAACCAGTCAACTCAGCTGACTATTCTAAATACCGCTTTTGTAGTTGTTGGAGTTTATGAAAGGTGCAAAATGCTTTGAAGTATCATAATTATGTATTGCGTTTTCAGAGAGGTTTATGAAAGGTGTTAAAATACTTCGAATTATCATTATCATATGAATTTGTCGGTGTAAAATACATCGAATTACCGTAATTTATACAATACATTTTCAAAATTGATGATGTTTGTTTGTTTGTATGGCGTTTTTACGTTGATGGAACCAGTGGTTATTCAGCAAACGGGGCAAAAATTTTACTGAAATGAGTAAAATACTTCAGAGTATTATAATAATAAATGACATTTTCAGAAATGTTTATGGAAGTGTAAGTTACATTGAAAGTATGTTAATTGTATGTTACATTTTCAGAAATGTTTATGAAAGGTGTAAAATACTTGGAGGCATTACAAAGTATACTCGTATGTATAGTTTTTTTTTTTTTTTTTTTTTTTTAGAGATTTTGAAAGAATGATTGCTCCCTCAGAGAAAGTGTCAGTACCATGAAATCCTTCCAATGCCTATATTATAAATGTGTAGCCTACGGCGATGAACTGCACATTGAACCTTCACAAAATGATAAACAAGAAAATGTAGAGCAACACGTTGCACTTTATTTATATCGTAAGTTCATTAAAATGGCAAAATTATCTCATTATTGCTGTCAATTTTGCCGCGGCGAGTCCAAACAGGTAATTGTATTTAATTAACGGACCCTCATAAAAAAAGAAGGGATTTACCTAAGCAAAATTGCATATATTTCTCTTAATGACAGACAACTAATAAAGCATTCTTAAGCCTTGACGACAGAAGTGGACTAAATGTGAAATTAATATCGCTTATACAGATTTTTACGGTTTTAGGATGTGTAGTTGTAGACGGTGGGGTTGGGTTGTTGTTGTTGTTGTTGGTGGTGTGGTGGTGGTGGTGGTTGGGTCGTGTGTGTGTGTGTGGGGGGGGGGGGGGGGGGGGGGGGGGGGGGGGGGAGGGGGGGGGTGTGGGGGGGGGGGGGGGGGGTGGGGGGGTGAGAGGCTTGGGAGCTGGAGTGATTACTGTGAGGGACATTTGCACACAGAAAAAAAACAAGACCGTTTTTATAAATGATAATCTCCGTCAGCCATAGCGTCTAGGCCGTCAGTTTATGATGGCTAATCAGACCATAACCCAACGTGCAGGCTTACATCCAAAAAAAGAATAATATTACAGACGTCATACTCTTATTTCCTGAAAAGTAGTGTCCTACTTGGGAGAGAAAGAGTAACAATGCTTGAGATACCAATCTGTGGTAAATAACTAGTCAGTCAATAATCTCTGTGAACGTGTAGATTAAGGTGTACAAAAAATCCAATGCAAACTGAAGAAGATACAGGTCCTAATCTACAGCGGAATGATTTACTATTCAGTCTCCGACAGTCCCTTCACTCCCAAAGAGGAAGGAGTCTGAAGCAATCAGGATTTCAGTCCTTACGCTCCCTAAGCCCGTCAGATAAAAGGCTTAGGGCGTCTCCTCCCCAATCTCCATCTGTGCCGGTGCCACAGCCCCAGTCAGCTATTTACATAAATTTAAATATCGAAAATACCCTTATTTGACTGCGAATGAAATTGAAACTATATCCCATACAGCTCAGCTTCCGTCTCCACCGCTGTCTGGCTGTGTGCATTTAAATATATATGTGCATATATATATATATATATATATATATATATTATATATATATATATATATATATATATATAGACGTATGTATGTATGGATATATACATATATATATACATTCATACATTTCTTGTATTACGTAACACACGAATAGCATTACTGTGGAATTTCGGCCTTATTAACAGATTAAAACTTTATCTATCAACCTGAATCCTGAGACTTCAGGTTTAAAGCAAGACTAGTTTATTACTTATTTAACAGCCTATTCCTCCATTCCTTTTACCTAACGAAAAGGGAATCCATTATCGATGTAATGTAGAATCAGGATACACAAATTTTCATCAGTAAGATTTACAATATATTATCATAAATTTACTTATAAATATCAGTACAATCCTTGCGAATGGTTTTTTTAATATGTAGCCTTTACGTAATTGGCATCATTCTTACAGGTACTATTCGAGACCATTTGCCTATCAAGATAGTCACAGTAAAGTATATTTAGCATCACGCCTCGCTTACACTTATCTGTGCCTCTGAAAAGAAAACGCTGTATTCCGTCATACTTGTTATGAGACGGGAGGATTCTATCTCCTTCATCTCGTCCCATTCTCTTGCTTCCCCTTTGGTATATTTATTTCCTCAAAACTTATCTATAACTTATTTTCCCTAGAGCTCTTACGCGCTGGTACAAAATTTTATGAATAAAGCAATGATGGAATACCAGAGACAACAGCGTTTCTCTCTCTCTCTCTCTCTCTCTCTCTTCTCTCTCTCTCTGTGTGTGTGTGTGAGTGTGTGTTTGCTCTATGTCTCTCTCTTCTCTCTCGTCTCTCTCTCTCTCTCTGCGTTTGCCCATCTCTCTCTCTCTCTCTCTTGCGTTTGAAAGCCCCATGATCAAAGATGGATTAAGGTATACGACCGGCAGGCCATCGCCTATGGCGGTTCACCTAAAGGGGCCCCTATCTTTAGGGCCAAATTTAATGCGATGCATATTACCGTCAAAATATATTCTAGTAAAAAAAAAATGAAAATGTGAAAAAGTAGGAAATCTTTGATCTGGAGATCTGTAAGATTATATAATTCAATTACGTAGCGTGTGGAATCTCATAATCTTATAATCTGATAACATATTCGTTTACTTACACGGAGTACCTATAATCAATTTTTTGCAAAGGGGGGGTGGGGTAAGGTGGGCCAGGTTCAACTAGGATCCATCTGATATTTTAAATTGATTAACACTGATAAAATAAATCCTAGGTTTTATAAAAATAAATAAATAAATAAATCTTGCAGTTTTTTTTTTTTTTTTTTTTTTTTGTTTTTTTTTTTTTTTTTTTTTTGGGGGGGGGGAGTTCAGCTGGTGTTTTTGTCGCTTGACATTCAAAAAAAAAAAAAAAAAAAAAAAACACCGTGACGCAAATGAAGTTTGTTCTTTTGTTATTAGAGGCAAATTGAGATAATCTCGTTATTCTCGGCACCGAGTCAAAAGGTAATTGAATACTTAATACTGAGAACACTGCTGGGCGACTCTCCATCAAACAAAACAAGTAAGAGACTGCTAATATTTTTGTGTGACTTTTTCCAAATCCGTGTTTATTCGTACGATATTTAAATAATAAAAAACGTAGTATAATATCATTTAGTTTCGTCCCCGGATGCAAGATATAATCAAGGTGTTAAAATAGGGCACTGTTGTAACTGCGATTTTTTTAGTTGGTTGTTATATTAACGAGAAATCATTTTCACTCTTAATTCACAAACAGGAGGCGTTGGGACAGTTCTGTTATATTGCACATCCATTGCTCTTTCACACCATCTTGCTTCATTTCCAGAGTTTTGAGAGAGAAAAGGTTCGAAATAATGCAGCACACGGACACCTAAAAACACTGACTATACTCATATCTTTTACTCGAAAAAAGCAAGTAATGCATTTAAATTTACGGAAGTCAATTATATTCTCTTAATCTTTAAGCTAGAATAAGACCTCTGCGGGTTGATTTTTCTTCAATTTAATGAAAGGCCATTTTCAGACATTATACGATCGCGAGCACTGCGTCAGAGGGAAGACTAAGTTAAAAATTGCTAAGAAATAGCTTATAAAATTGTTATGTAACCGAAATGTTTCTTATACTCTTGGGATAAGCAGAAATCGGCCGTTTCGCTCCGAGGACTTATTGAGAGAGAGAGAGAGAGAGAGAGAGAGAGGGGGGAGGGGGGGGAGATGAGAGTAGAGAGAGAGAGAGAGAGAGAGAGAGAAGAGAATGTTTAAGCCCCAACAGGAATCCATAGACGGACCTGTATGGGAAAATTCCTCAACGATTTTAGTTTTCCGTTCATAAAAGATTCAAAACAATATACGAAGGCTTTTTGTTAAGAATGTAAGATACGCTCTATAGTAAACCATTTCTAACCTAGGTCGTCTTTAAAACTAGATGTCGTTAACGGATTCTACTCAATTTTTTTTTAAATGATTAAACATGAAATTATGGGAAAGTTAGCCTGTATCTTCCAAACTCATGATTTTTGGTGGGTAGTATTAAACGTGATAATGAAATATATTTTGGATAATTAAACTTGAAAATGAAATATTTCTTTGATAGTGAAAGATGAAAATGAAATATATTTTGGATAATTAAACGTGAAAATGAAACCTTGGTAACTATATAAACGTGATAATGAAATATTTCTTAGACAAATGTGAACATGAAATATTTCTTTGATAATTAAACTTGAAAATGCAATATTTCTTTGATAATTAAATTTGAAAATGAAATATGTCTTTGATAGTGACACATGAACATGAAATATTTCTTGGATAATGAAACGTGAAAATGAAATATTTCTTGGATAATTAAACGTGAAAATGAAATATTTCTATGATAATTAAACTTGAAAATTAAACTTGGATAATAAACGGTGAAAACGAAATATTCCTTTGATAAGTAACATGAAAAACGAAATATTTTTGATAATTAATTACTCATAAGTACGAAATATTTCTCTGATAACTAAACACGAAAACGAACTATATCTTTGACAGCCAAAAATCAAAACGAAATTTTTCCTTGATATTTAAACAATTAAAAAATGCTGCAGTTCAAGCCAAGGCCGATGAAAGAGAATGGCCGTTTCTTGACGTGTCCAGACGCTGTTGTTTCAAGGCTTATTACCCAGATAATTGGGGGAAGTTCTTGGGTTCGCATTTCGTTCAAAAAATAATGAATGTGTCATCCACACAGCTGTTGCTGTGATATTTATGCCTCCACTCATTAATCAATTGATTATCCTCATTTTGTTCACGCTGACGAAGGACGAAGGACGTAGAACGAAGGGAAAATTGCCTGAAATACTGATCATTAAGCCGGAAGACGTCACGCACTTACAAATCTCGTTTTTTTTCTTTTTTTTATGTCGTTTAAGTGAGCACTTATTTTACTTATACATGTTCGCACCATTTCTAATACTTCGCAGATACTTATTCACATATGTGAATGCTCTTTGCTAATATATAATTTTAATTCGTGTAAACAAAAATTGTCTAAAATTTCGTGAAATAAAAAGTATGGCTTCAAGATTATGAAAAGATATCAGGATTAAATGTTCGAAATTTGTACATATGCAAAAAGGATTTCTGAGCATAAAATAATTATTTTTTTTTATAAGGAAAGTATTTCGCCGTTCCACATCAAAACTTGGAATAAAAGGTGAAATATTTTAAACTGAAAAATTCCGAAGAGCTTGACACAGTTCGCTGATTTCATGCATTCTGTTCGATGAATATTTTAACAGCAAGTGTCGCTGCGCGTTTTGGAAACTTCAACAATAGATGCATCCAACTGATACCGTTCGAGTTCATAAACGGCACCCGTATTCATGGTAATAACGAAGCCATCTATAAGTAATGGTATCTTTCACACGTTAGCAAAGCATAGCTGTGAACATAAATATAAAGGTGTAAAGGTCATCATGTTTCCATAACATCACTTGCCCTTCAGAACGATGGTTAATTGATCGTTTTCTGTCATCTAGCGTCGCTATAGCTGAAGCGGTTATTAGTTACAAATCAATTCACCAAAAAAATTATTAGAAATAATTTTCCCAACAGCAACAACTGTATCCACATTCAAACTACAGTTGTATACCAAACACATATTTATCCACAACGCGCGGAGCAATCATTAGTGACATGCCTTACAAAACAGTCTTCGCTTAAGGTCGGTTCATTATAAACGGGAGATCAAGAACATATTCTTCGTCACATCACAGGTTTCACCAGCTTTTGCAGTCGAGTCAACAACCTCAGTTGTCGACTCAGAACTTTGTTCAAACAAAACTGTTTTCTTCTTCTTGTTCTTCATAATAATATTATTATTACTGATCTCAGGGTCCGGGTTCGATTCCCCGCTCTGCCAACGAAGAATCAGAGGAATTCATTTCTGGTGACAGAAATTCATTTCTCGATGTGGTTCGGATCCCAGAATAAGCTGTACTAAGTAACCAATTGGTTCCTAGCCACGTAAAACTATCTAACCCTTCCGGCCAGCCCAAGGAGAGCTGTTAATCAGCTCAGTGGACCTGGTAAAATCAAGATATACTTATTATTATTATTATTATTATTATTATTATTATTATTATTATTATTATTATTATTATTATTATTATTATTATTATTATTATTATTATTACTGAAAAACAGACCGTCTAAGATTGATGTGCAGACATTAACGTTAGAAATGTCTCGCTGTACATTGAGTTAATAAGAGCGACCAAAGACACAAGCAGGCATTTGATATAACTTCCCCAAAGAGAAGAGAGAAATCAAAGTTGTTTCAAATAAGGTTAAAATAACCTGCATAAAAGTAAATATAAAATTGAATATAAAATGGATTTGTATACACATGGATCAAGAAGCTCTTACAATAACTGCGAATACATATTTTTGTGCAACTTGCTGTGTACGTATATCCATTTCAGCAGGAATTTTTTCGGGTTTATAAGTATAAACTACTCTTTGTCGCATTATGTAAAGAGTAAAATAAATATATGCATTATTAAACTATGAATACCCTGACTGCCAATGTAGATGAGAAAAGTCACAAAAATAAAAATCTTGTGAAGAAACTTGGTAATAGAGAATCGAAAGCAAAATTACCAAAAATTCATGG
>NC_087213.1:15404879-15409879 GCF_015104395.2 Macrobrachium nipponense | reverse complement strand
TATATATATATATATATATATATATATATAGATATTTATATTATACATTATACACACACATACACATACAAATACATACATATATATTGATATATATATATATATATATTATATATATGTATTTATATTATATATACACTTTATATATATAAAAAAACTGAGTTTTATATATTTATATAATATATACATATATACATATATTTATATGCATATTATACATATATATATTATATATATATATATATATATATATGATATATTTATATATATATATGTGTGTGTGTGGTGTGTGTGTGTGTGTGTGTGTTTGTGTGTGTGTGTATGTATGAGATATATATATATATATATATATATATATATATATATATATATATATATATATATATATATATATATATATATATATATATATATATGCAAAGTAGTAGGAACAAAAGCACTGAATTGCTGGTAGAAGAATGAGCTAAAATCGGAAGATAAGTCGTCCAGGATTAATAAAGTCTTTTAATTCTCTAGTAACTCACGTACATCTTCCGTTTACTAAACTTGGTAACAATGACAACAAAATACGATTCAACTGAAATAGGCGCATGGGATTAGATGAACATTGTTCGTGACATGAATACATGGGAAATGATAGGGCATGGAAAACAACAACCAATGGAATACCTACTTGGGGTGAATACGGTCAGTAGTTTCTATATAATTCGGCTCCCAACAGCAAAGTCCCCGTCACCGTTTTCGCACCTAAAAGATGTTATTTTGTTAAGGTTGAAGAAATTGCGCTTGAATTAGACGAAGATGTGCATGCAAGAACTGAAGACAATTCTTTTAATTTTTTGTCTTTTGAAAACCACGAAATTAGGAAGTGGTTTATTTTCCATCACTATATATATATATATATATATATATATATATATATATATGATAATAATATATATATATATATATATATATATATATATATATATATATATAGATATATAGCGTTTGTGTGTGCGTAAAGATATATCCTCTTACAGAGATATCCAGTAAACAAAAATGAACCTCATTTTCAAATGTCAATTACATTCAGACATGGATATAATGCGTTTTACCTTACACTAAACTATAAAGTAAGGATCAAAGACCCCATTAAATGAGTTATATTACGGTTAAGGGACTTTATAAAAGATGGAAGTGTAAGTAGGATGGAGGGAATGATTTAATTAACCTAGGAAGTCCAATTAACAGGGTTGATTATTATGCAAATAATGACTGAGTACAAACATGAAACCTGTGAAAAATGCTGATTATAATCACATGAATATTGTTAAAATTCACGAATCATTTTCGTAATTTAAAATTTTATCCTACAGGTGCGTACGCATGTAGAAACACAAATCAGCAAAAAGAAATTTTTTTAGTTTTTATATAATTATGGTTGCATTTATTCTCCGTAATAATTATTTTTTCATACTGAAATGGTTACGAAAATATGTCAACAACGTCATTTCAAAGAGTTCTTTTCTAGCATTTATTCGCCGAGGGCAACATCCATTCATAAATACCATCCTTCCTTTAAAAAGAATTTTGAAACCGTTGCATAACAGACGACGACGACAACGATGTCTACGTTGCTATACTGAGCAATTACGAATATGTTAGTGGTTCTATTTCAGCTATATTTAATTCATTTCCCTGGTGAACCTCTGACTAGTGGCTGGAAATTATTTGGTTCCGTGAAGCTGTTTGTATGACTGTGAATTTAACGACAACCATTTATTTCCGGGGTAATATTAATTTACCTGGAAAAATATCATATGCTACCTAGCGTTTCCCCGCCGAATGACTTCTTTCGTGTCTTATGCAGTATTTCTACATATTATTATTATTATTATTATTATTATTATTATTATATTATTATTATTATTATTATTATTATTATTATTATTATTGAAACAGTTTTACCAGACCAATAAGCTGATTATCACCTCTCATAGACTGGCCCAAAGGACTGGAATGGATTATTAGCAATGGGACCGACGAGATCATTTAATGCTTTGCTGAATGAAAATGAAATTTAAAATATATACATTTACAAAGCTTCGTTTACACATAGTATACACGGACACAATAAATACATTTACATGTTTCCATAGACGCAACATTAAAAATAACGCCAACAGTTTTAGAAATCAGGATAAATTCGATAGAATATGTAAAAGTCGTACTTTTAAAAGTTCACAAAAATCCGAAGGATTTATATATTTTCGTGATTTATTTTTTTTATCTTCATATTTGATGGAGTGTTTCTACATACTTTATCGTTGTGAACAACACAAAGTAATTAAGTCTTTTCTAAAATCTTTTCAATCCATAAAATATAACGCCATGACTTTAGCCAATACACATTAGTGAGTCGGCAAAAAATAAATAAATAAATAAATACAACGATGTCCGCAAATAGAAATCAGTTCAACAGCCTGGTGTCATTCGAAGATAGAGAGCGAAAGTTACTTCGCAGTCGAAGAGGGTACGAACGGTACATTCTATTATTCCCCATCAACTTCGGTCTAATGCGTCCGACTTCTTGACCCAAGTTCCGGGAAGTAATTCTAAGTAATTCAAAGTATCTTTGGAAGGAAGACGAACACTAGTCTCCTGATACTCTGGAAACCCAGAATATGGAGATGAGAACGATGCTCAAGAAGGGTTACTCACTGTTTGTTACTGACTATTTGTTACTTACTGTTTGTTACTTCCTGTTTGTTACTTGCTGTTTGTTTTTTAATATGGTAGGTGTCTTTTTTATCTTATTTATTTATCTGTTTATTTATTCATTTTTTACTATCTACACTTTTCAATCGGGCAAGTCTGTTTATTACTTGCAAAACAAACGACCTACGACCTGCCATATTAAAAGTGCCATCCAATTGGCATGGCCATTATGTTTATCACCTTCTACTTTAAACACGTTAAACTTTACTCGTTTTCCCTGTCAAAAATATAAAAAGTGCCAAAACACGTTTCCAAAAATGTCACATGAAATAATGTGCAATACTGCATAACGTTTCCATATAGATATATGCATAAGGTTGTAATAGGTACTCTCCTCTAAAAAGCCACTCTGCTATTTTTACACGCTGATTTTTGCATCATTCGTACAGTCATGTTATTTCATACAGAAAAATATTCCATTTTTACTATTTCATTTCCCGATTCAATCCTTCTCTAATATTGTTAGTACTGGCACCATAGCTGCAATTGCTTTTATTGAATGCAATATATATTTAATTTTCTTCCAACTGTGATAAGTGAATGCATTTAATATGTAATTGATTTAATTGCACTAAATTAATGTAATTATTTAAATGTAATTCATTCATTCAGCAGCTGAATTTAGCATTTTACACAACTCCCTTCTACGACAAAGAAGCGAGTGGGTTCATGACTAATGAAAGTAAAACATTGAGCGAGCCTGCAATAACAACATCGAATAATCATGATTCCGGCTAACGTTAAATAACCCGTTTTCTGCATAATAGTCTATCACATATCTAGTTTTTTCCCTCCCATTGTATTACTCTTTACAGCGAGCATTGTCTCTCCTTTGTTCTGGGGAACTCGGAGGCATCCCACGCTCTTCATTTTTAACTTGTTAAGAAATGTTCTCTCTTTTCCGCTCTTTCGTTCTCATCCCGACTCTCTCTTAATTTTCCTGTGAGCATTTCCACTGCATTCTTTGCCCTTTTTTTTTACTTTTTGCCTCTCTTCACCTCTCTCTTCATTTTGCTTCAAGCATTTCCACTGCACTCTTTGCATCAATTAATGCATCTATTCTCTCTCTCTCTCTCTCTCTCTCTCTCTCTCTCTCTCTCTCTCTCTCTCTCTCTCCTCTCTTCATTTTGTTGCAATCATTTCCACTGCATTCTTTGCTTCAGTTAAATCTTCTCTCATTTTTTGCTTCCCTCTCTCTCTCTCTCTCTCTCTCTCTCTCTCTCTCTCTCTCTCATTTCATTTTGCTGCCATCATTTCCACTGCATTCTTTGCTTCAGTTAATAAATCTTCTCTCATTTTTTGTTTCCCACCTCTCTCTCTCTCTCTCTCTCTCTCTCTCTCTCTCTCTCTCGTCATTTTGCTGCAATCATTTCCACTGCATTCTTTTCTTCAATTAATAAATCTTCTCTCATTTTTGTTTCCCATCTCCCTCTCTCTCTCTCTCTCTCTCTCTCTCTCTCTCTCTCTCTCTCTCTCTCTCTCTGATTAAGTGATGTTAGAGGACACTAGACTTCAAACACTGTCGTTAGGAAAAGCAAATGCATTAATGTCCGCCTCTCGAACCGTTTCAATCGCATGCATCCAGTCCCGCATACGCACTTATTAAGTAAGGAGCCCGATGAGTAAGTATGACTAAATCATAAGACTGCACCCACAATTTCTTTTTCGAAACAGGCCACTAATCTCGGGTAGAATTTACGGTGGGTAAATGATTATTATTCTATCCATTCGTCGATGCAAATGTTTTATTCCCAGAAAAATAATGACGGAGCTCTAGTTACTCTCGAAACGATACGTCATTTCCCAAGCGAATTGGTCACTCTCTATATTATTAAAAATGAATTACGGATTAAAAAAGAAATGAATTAAAACACCTACTCATTTTCTTCTTGATTAAAAAAAATGAATTTATATGAAAATACCATTCTAGTTATCCCCCATGACTCAGATGCAAATTGCATGCATATAATTTTGTGAGGGTTGAGAATCGGGTCATGCCAAAGGCACTGTAATCTCCGCCACCGTCCTAATCTCGCCAACATTCTGTTACGTCGCTTTGTAACAAATCGTTGCTCTGAATCAATGAAACATTGAGGGCGGAAGCAGAATCTGCACCAATCACATGTTACGATTAACAGTGAAATCACGAATAACAGTGAAATCTTGACAGCCCTTCACAGATGGGGAGGGATTGCGGAGGAAGGCCACAGCAGCGTCCCGAACATGTCCCTCCGAAGTGC
>NC_087213.1:15389879-15394879 GCF_015104395.2 Macrobrachium nipponense | reverse complement strand
ACCTACGGTGGTAGTATTCTTACACCACTACCACAGGGTCATTTGTAAGTCCTTACTACCTCTTAAATTTAAAAAAAAAATTATTTGAGGAATCGTATATGAAAAACTAAAAAACACCCGACCATATGAAATGCATTCGAGCGAGAATATATTAAACATAGCGGTTGCTTGGGCATCACTTAACTCGTTAATGAATTCCAGTTATGAATCGATTAATTACCTAATTATGCAGTCTCGTTCCAACAAGATAATACCATTAAGAACCTTATTTGTGTTAAACGATTCGAAAAATGCTTGTGTATAGTTCTACTTCGTTGCCGTAATCGATCCTTGACGAATGGGTGGTTGGGTGGGGCAAGGGAGGAGGCGGAGGGAAAAAGGGGGCGGGGTTGATTCCGTGATGTGCCTACAAGATATGAATTATGTGCTTGGTAGCTAGTCGATTGGGGCGGGTCTTTGCCAAGGTAGAAATGGTTTAGGGCTAGTACTCACATTACGAATTACTGACAGCGAAGAATTAGCTTTTTCTTATTTCCACTTAGCATATGAGAAATAAGTACAGTTGACATACACATACATGCACACATACTTACACACACATACATAGTCACACACACACACACATATATATATATATATATATATAATATATATATATATATATATATATATATATTATATATATATATATATATATATATATATGTCATGTACATGTGTGTGTGTGAATATGAACTGACAGCATAAACTATTTACTAAAGGAACCATGAGAAAAAAAAGCAAACTTTACTCAAAGACTATTTTGCTGAAGAGATTGGTTTATATCGGCAATCCCTGGACCCTTCGAAAACGAAGTCAGAAAAGCCTTTATTTTTATATGCAAATTGAACAGAAGAATCTCAAACACGGACTGTTGGAATCAACACGAGATTTGTATAACAACTGCAGGGGAACAAGCACTTAAATCCGGGCCCTTGTTGGAAATAATCCTTGAAAAATCGGGCCTCTTTCACAGAGGCAGTACAGATATGCATATACATACATACATACATCTATACATACACAAATTTCCGACCACGTACAAGTACCTTCCCTACACCAAACCCTCCATATTATATATATAATATAATATATATATATATATATATAATATATATATATATATATATATTATATATATATATATATATACACTACATATACAAATTCGATTTTCAGCTAATATTTAGGGAAGTAACTTCCCACCTCATGCCACTCTCTACCATGGCTGCAATATCTAATGGTAATATGCCCACATCGTTACTTCCTCGACCTGGATTTGAACCCTGGCCCCTTAAGCTAGAGTATGCGCAGAAACCATATTTAATGTATATATATATGATATATTTTAATATATATATATATATATATATATATATATATATATATATATATAAAACCTCCATCACCTGGCGGACACCAATCATGGAGTTAGACCTTCAAATAAAGAACTTGTCATAGGATAATATTCAAGATCAACGACCATTTCGCTGATAAGGGATGAAAACACGACCCGGAAATAGTGAAAGGCGATATCTAAATGCCACAACTTGAATTACATCAAAGATGTACCGACAGGGAAGCTTTGGGAGAGCTTCCGGGTAAAATATCATCTGACGTTTGAGATACGTGAGGTAAATCATGTACTCAATAATGATTCACAAAGAGGTTTGCTTTAAGTGTGTTTGTGTGCGTGTGTGTGTGTGTATGTGCAAGAGGGTAATTTTATAAATAAATATAAGCACGTAATGTTTATGTAAGATCAAAGGGGTACGCGCATCCCAACATACTTTAAATTTCTTTAACACTTGAACAGCATTTTATAAGCAGACTGGGGCATTCCTTATCCATATTTCCGGCTCAGGGAGGTAAGTGCAAATGTAACAGGGACGGTTCATTTATTTATTGAATCATATTTTACTCATCTCTAACATCATTTTAGTTTTCTCTTCAATTGTAACGCAACGTACAGGATAATAGTGAAAGAAATTAAAAGAATAAAAGCTGAATACATTTCGTTCCTTTTTGCATTATGTTTCCGGAAGGTAAATCAACAAAAATCTGAAGCTGATAATTAGATTTCAACATTTTGGAAGTTGGCAGGAGACCGAGTTGACGTTTGGGAATGAAAAACACAAGAGACAAGACAAAATCACAACAACGGCATAAATGTATAAACCGCTCTGAATAGATAAAAAGGCAGTGGGGTTACAAGACACGTCCAAATATAAATTCAAAATCCTCACATTAAAGCAAAGGCCGGAACACTGTCCAGGATTATTTCGTTGCAATAAAACTTGAATAAAGCACGACCAGAAACCAAACGGTAAAGATTTCAAAGAACGTAAATAACACAAATTCTGGCATCTTGTTATATTATAAGGGCTCCTTGACAAGTTTCGGTCCCGGGGAAAGATCATTGTGTCAAGCGGAATTTCATGGACGTAAAGATATTGCTAAGTCAAATTTTCGTGAAGCGTTTTTTATTTTTTGAAACCAAAGCCAATGGTACTTAAAACTCTGTCTTATTCCTACCTTTGGTCAAAAGAGAGAGAGAGAGAGAGAGAGAGAGAGAGAGAGAGAGAGAGAGAGAGAAAGAATAAAGGGAGCTTAACAACATTGGGAAAACCAACAGAGCTATTTTTCACTGTCCTCCTTAAAGGGAATTTACTGAATGGGATCCTATATGACTGCTCCTTATGAAGTGGAAAACTTCTCATCAGGTGTCGTTCATGAAGGGGACGGGGGGACACCTTAGTATATACTCCTCAGGCCGGGCCTTTCATCCCAGAAATGAACTGGTTAGAAATTTGAGGGTACCTTAGGGATCTGATGTAGGAAAAAGTGTCCAACAGAGTAAATGGGTGTGTTAGAATAGAAGTGACAACAATCAATTGAAATAAATGATGTCAGGATCAACAACAAACCTGACAACTTTTCTATTTACAATATTAAACCTTAATGTAAATTTCTCAATCTAACCAATCAATAAACAAATCCGATATAGGCTTTCCTCTTCCCAAGACTCATTCGTTTTCCAACGCAGCCTCTCAGATCTAAATGCGGAAAGAATGACTGAAGCAATTACACGTTTCATTTATTTTAAGAAACCAATCAAGTAAACTAATTAGTCGGTCCAGCAAAACCAATTACTCTGGAGAGGCATGGGACGTATTTCACTCTCTTATTTACAGGGGATAACGTAGGTATGATGTGAGAGGCGGTGTATGCAACTGAATTGTTGAGAGTGTTTCACTCTCAGCTTGAAGCAGCGGGAGGTTGTCTTTCTTACAAAATTCTCTGGAGGCTCTGAAAGACATGACAGTATTCGAAAGTGGGATGAAATGTGTTTGTATATGTGTATGTGTACGTAAGTGTATGTATGTATGTATATATATATATATATATATATATATATATATATATATATATATATATATATATATATATTAGGTGTGTGTGTGTGTGTGTATATATGCGCATATATATAAATATATATAAATATATATATATATATATATATATAATATATATATATATATATATATATATATATATATATATATATTATATATATATATATATATATATATATTGTTTTTAGCAAAAGCATTCAAACATCTTGCCAGCAAACATTGAAAACTAAATAAAATGGATGTAATAGAAACTGGCAGTTTATCAGTAAGGGTAATGGCAGCACAATCTCTTTTTCTAGGTGGAGCAACATTACCAATTGTCCAACAGGTGCACAAACCCGTTTCTACCTGACTTAGAAAAATCAGTAAACTTTTTTTTTTTTTAAAGTCATATGGACCAAGGCCTATGGGTTTGGTCCATATGATAAAAGTTCATCTACTGAATATTAATAATACAAGTTTCTTTCACAAGGAACAAAGGTAAAATACCATTATGCTCTACAATCCATAAGCATCAAGGTTAAGTAAAAGGTTCCCTATTTCACTGACCTAAAAATTAAGCGACTCGGTTTAGCTTCAGGGAAACCAGAATGAGGATTACTGAGCTTCTCTTCCTGTGCTTACTGCGGTCACTGGCTAACAGATCCATCTGATTTAAACAAAGGAGGAACTGCTGAGGCTACTACACACACACACACACACAAAAGGGGGTGGGGGCAGGCAGGCTTGAGAGCAGCTCACCGTTTATCATTGTGAGTTGTATCAAGAAGGATTTAGTTTGTATTAACGTAGCATTCATTTTAAGCTAATATATATATATATATATGATATATATATATATATATAATATATATATATATATATATATATATATATATATATATATATATATATATATAATATATATATATATATATATATATATATATATATATATATATATATATATATATATATATATATATATATATATATATATATATATATATATATATATATATATATATATATATATATATATATCTATATATATATATATATATATATATATATATATATATATATATATATATATATATATATATATATATACAGTAAATAATAATATAATCACCAGAAGAAAAGGAGAAACAAAGACTAGGTAAGAAACCTATCTCCGCGTATTGATTTACGTAGGGCACCTCATTATGTTCACGAAGACCGAAATACGTCCATTTGTTTGGAACTGCTGTCATCCGGTGAGAGCCTTCCAGAAAAGGACAGCGTCAAAAGAGGAAGACGAAAATTCTGAAAACATACCTTGAATTTCATCCCATGCGTACGCGCGCACCCAAACATACACACATACACACGCACTCACAAACACCCACGAGCGCGCGCGAGCCGTCGACAAGGCTCAGGGCTGCATTTGGAGCGATATAACTGAGCAAAATAGCAGAAACGATATTTTTCTCTCGGAAAAGAAATTGGGCCGTTTCCTAACATCGTTATATATGTAAAAGCAAGGGGGAGGAAATGATTTTTTTTCACTCGCGCTTTCAATTT
>NC_087213.1:15354879-15384879 GCF_015104395.2 Macrobrachium nipponense | reverse complement strand
CTTTTCAGTTGCAAATGTACACCCAGATATCCTTTTATTTACCTAAAACTTACACATAGCGTAGCTATCTAAAGCCCGGGACGCAGTATTACCATACGCAAACACCACAGGCGGGTGGACAGATGGAAAAAAACAGAGTATAGTCACTTCTACCAGGTATGGATGCATTTTTAATAGCCACGAACCGCTCTCAACTTCTCGACTCTGTCGCACTTTATTGGACGCATTTATCAGGGAGGTCCAATATCCGAGCGGGAATTAAACGAAGCTTTCACCTTCCGCTCAGAGACTCTAAAGAGGCCAAGCTTACCCATTACCCAACGAAGACAGACATAACGTTGATCAAACAGTGTTTACGCTGGTCCTAACTTTGCCACAGAAGGCGAATTTCTCCTCTTTACTTCCCGCATATTTACAAATATATATATATATATATATATATATTATATATATGTATATATATATATAATATATATATATATAATATATATATATGGGTTAGAATTGTTGCTATATACAAAATTACTTCGAGATTGAGTGTATTTTGATATCAAACTACTTTTGCAACCTAATGTGTGTGAAAATAAAAACTGTCACGGTGTATGATAAAAATTTATATATACATACACATACACTTATGTATAAATATATGTATGTATGTATATGTATATGTAATGTTGTGTGTGTCTGAATGTGTATGTAGTATGTGTGTGTCCGCACAAAATACACCAATGAGCGAGACCAGTTAATTACATTCATAGCTATAAAGTGTTGCTGAACTTATCACTACATCACAAAATTAGGGGTGGAGTAATTTAATCGCTTGCATAGTACGTAAATCTAAAAGGAATATTTATGTACGAGTAGGAATTAATTGCATTACTTTTTTTGCTGGAAAAACAATAGAGACAGGGCTATTCGGTTCATATTTACAGAGGGCTTCAACACTTTCCACAAAAGACAATCTTTCGTTCTATACAGTATTTACACATTTGGGATAAATATATTGCAATGGATTATCAAATGCACTTAATAAAACATGAATGCACACACACAGATGTGGGAGTTTTATTTAAATGGTACAAATTCCTTTCATCCGAGCCCTTACTGGGGATTTATATTGTCCTTTCTTCGTTTTCTGTTTTATTTTAAAAAAATGTCAATTTCAAATTTGTGCTGCCTCATCATCAGTTTTTCTGAAGAAACATTAATTTCAAAAATAGCTTTTAGCGCCAGGTAATGATGGTTCATTTTTCTCTAGAGCCATATGTTGGGGGTAGGAACTGCCTCTGATATATATATATATATATATATATATATATATATATATATATATATATATATATATATATATATATATATATATATATATATATATATATATATATATATATATATATATATATTGTTACGACCTTATTTACGGCCGTAATTTCAAGGGTTCTTGTCTCTACTCAGAATTTGCGGTCAGTAAAAATGTATCACAGCAACTTAGGAACAATAGAACAAACACCTCAACAAAAGTTACAATATTTATTTACAAACACACAAAAAGAGGTAATGGTTGGTAACAATAATAACCAAAATAAATGAATGTATAAATTAAGGAAAAACCAACCTTAAGATCTTTAAAAGATCACCTACAGCTAAATTAAACCCTACGATAAGAAATAGGAAATAATAAATATGAAACTTCAGGCAGGTACCTTCCTCAAATAACTGGCCAGAACAAAACTAACCTAAGAAAATAAAGTAAGGCAGAAGGAAGCAAGAGAAATAGAGGGGAAAAACTTAAAATTATTTCTACCTAATACATACAAACTAACTTAAGTTAATAAAACAATAACTTTACAAAAAATAACCTTACAAATTGATTGAAAGGAATAATCACGAAAGGCTTAGTGAATCATCTTCTCAGGTCATGCAAGATCCAGAAGACCGTACTGCAAACAAGGGCGTGCAAATCTACAGGTACCCCGCGATCCACGATCGTCTTAATAGTTATAAAAACATCTCATACCTGTAGAAAGCCGCCCTACTTGTCTCCACGAGTTCCAAGAACTCACTGACGCTGATGCAGAGGTCAACCGGGTCAAGCTGCAATGCCTACAGGCAACCCAAAATACCACGGGAACACCGAGGGTGGTAGCCTCCGAGATCCGGGACGTCAACGGATCTCGCACAACACAAACTGCAACGTTCTCAGTAAATATAGGCCAACTCGTTCGGAATCCTTCCGAAGAACGAGGGAAGGGGCGTGGCTGACGAATGCCGCGGGTGACAAACACCAGCGACCACACACAAGGCAGCGAAGGATTAAAGAAGCCGTGATCCAAATCTCCAAATCTCCGTACAAAACTGCAGAAGTGACCAAAGTTTAAGTGGCAAAGCGTCAGGCTGTGAGGAGGAACTCGAACTAACTCTGTCACGAATCACCACCCTTACGATCAAGCCTTCCACTCGAGTCAACACAGCTCATAGGAGAGAAAAACAACGATCGTTAATACGGCACTTCAATGGTTCACTAATACCGGGGGGGGAGAACGGCGGTAAACAAAGCAAAACTGCGAAGTCATATGACTCCCTTACAGAGTTCATCGAACTAATAAACGATAGTAACTTGTTAAAAAAAACTTAACCTAAAATAAGATCAAAAGGTTGGACAACTATTGACAAATTATAATTAACAAATTATTAATTTACTTAATCTAATACCTCCTTTCTCCCCCTACAAAAAAAATTTTAATCAAATAGAGTAAAATTTTTTATACAACCTAAAGAATCAATTAAATCTTAAAATAGCATCAATCTTAAAAGTAAAGATAACCTTAATGTAAACATGCATAGAATTATCTAATAAAGCACACACAATTGTGCATTACACATTCTGAAATAAAAAGGTCGGCATTAAATATACCTCAATTAAACATACCAATATATAAACAGTCTAATTAAATACAAAGCCTGGAAATAAAATAAAAATTAATCGAACATAATTCTAAAGCGAAGAACAAAATGTACTAAATCACAGAAAATGATAAAGTTCTGAAATTCCAAAAGTTCTTGCTAAAAATTAAAGATATAAATGGCACAAAGACCTACCTATCAGCTAATAAGAAACTATTACTAATATAGAACTGAATATTTCTTACAACTAATACTTAAACTAAAAACAACACTGGCAAAAAAAAACAGAATTATCATATAAATAAACGAAACAACCGAACAACGTCGGAACAAACCATAAAGTTAGCACTTGCTTTCACTCTAAATGAACACAAAGAGAAACGAGCAGGGCGAAAGAGGCAGGGAAAGACCAAACAAAAATAAACACTTTACATCCTAGACAAGGTGTCCGGGATCTTATTATCAGATCCTTTAATATGTTTAATTACCAAGTGAGCTCTTGCAGCTGCAAGGCCCAACGTAAAATCCTTTGGTTAGACCCTTTCATCCTTTCAATAAACACTAACGGATTATGATCCGTCCATACCTCCACTGGAAAAGAAAGATTAGTTAAATATGGTTTAAAATGAGATATGGTACGGATCAGGGCGAGAGCCTCTTTCTCAATAGTTGAATACTTACGCTCTGCCGTTAACAACTTTTTGCTGTAGTAGGATATTGGGTACACCTCCTCATCCTCACCCTTTTGAAAGAGAACGCCTCCAATGCCTACATCGCTAGCGTCAACAGCAATTATAAAGGGAGCTTGAAAATTCGGAGAAATCAAAATAGGTTTAGACATAAGAATAGTCTTAATTTTAATGAATGCTTCCTCACACTCGCTAGTCCAAATAAATTTCCTATTTGGAAATTCAAGGGACGAGCAATGTCAGAAAAGTTCCTAACGAACCTCCTATAGTATCCCGTCATACCTAGCACCCTTCGAACTTCTCGGACATTGCACGGTCTCTTAGATTAGTTATAGCCTCGACATTAGCCTGTTTCGGGGCTATATGACCCAGACCAACCTCATGACCCAGATACACAACTGTGGTCTTACCAAATTCGCATTTAGCGAGGTTAATGACTAAGCCCGCAGCACGGAGAGCTTCAAAAACTTTACCCAACCTGAGTAAATGAGTTTTCCAATCATTACTGTGAACAACAAGATCATCTATGTAGATCTCGGTACCTTCTAACCCACAGACCACGGTTCATTAATCTTTGAAAAGTACAAGCAGCATTCCTCATCCCAAAAGGCATGACCTTGCATTCATACAAGCCGAATGGGGTGACAAATGCTGAAATTTCTCTTGCTCGATCCGACAAAGGAACTTGCCAGTAGCCCTTGAGCAAATCCAACTTTGTAATATACTTTGCTGAACCAATGCGGTCCTAATGCAGTCGTCCAATTCTTGAAGGAAGGGAAAGGAATCATTTTTAGTATGTGTATTAACTTTACGATAGTCCCACACACATCCGATACTGTCCATCGGATTTCTTCACCAAATACTATAGGGGAGCTCCAAGGACTAACAGAAGGTTGTATTAAATTATGCTTCAGCATATATTCTATTTCCTATTGACTATATCCATTTTAGTGGGATTTAGTCTATAAGGGCTTTGTTTAATTGGTGAAGCTTCTCCTACTACCACATCATGTTCAATTAAACTAGTAATCCGGGAGAATCTCTAACCAAATCTGAAAAAAGAACGAATTAAGCCTTCCATTTCACCTTCTTTGGATTTAGATCAAGATGCTTCAGAATGCTCATCTAACCCATCCAAACATTGCACATTCTTGGATAGAGCATCTGAAGGTACTTGATTAATTATTTCCTCAGACCCATCAGGAAGCACCTCTGCCACCAAAGAAACCGATTCATACCCTGTTTCCAAAGGATCAGATCTACTAGAGACATAAGGTTTCAGTCTGTTAATGTGAAAAATTCGACACTTTCGTTTGGTCCCGGGAGCTTCTATTTCATAATTAAGATCGGGATACCTTCCTCAACACCTTCCAAGGCCCCTTATACCTTGGTTCAAGGAAGTTATCCGAATCAGTACCCAACACCAAAAACTAATTCCCCAGGCTCAAACGACCGTGCTCGAGTTTTCTTGTCATAATTAATCTTCATAGCAGCCTGAGAGCTAGCTTAAATTTTCTCTAAGCAAACTTCCAGGCGGTAGAAAGTTTTTCCTCTAAGATTATCAACAAATTCACCCACATTCGTCTCCTTAGAATCAGATTCCAAAACTTCATATAAAATTTCTAAAGGGCCTCGTATTTTATGTCAAAGGACTAATTCAAAAGGAAGCCACGCCTGTGGATGAATTTGGATGACTTCTAAGAGCAAAGAGAGCAAAAGGAAGACCCTTATCCCATTCCTCTCCATGCTTATAACAAAATCTTCTTAAAATTGATTTAAGAGTTTGATGGAATCTTTCCACCACTCCCTGACTCTCTGGATGGTAAGGAACACTAGTAGTGTGCAGAATGGCCAGATCTGCACACTTACTTCGAAATTCCTTACTAGTAAAATTAGTTCCACAATCAGTTTGTATCTTACGAGGGATCCCATACCTCGAAAAGAAAATTACCAACTGGTCAAATACAGCCTTAGATGTGACTTTCTTCATGGGAATGGCTTCAGGAAATCGTGATGCCCGATCCATCACAGTCAGTAAATAGATAAAACCAGTTTTAGTTTTAGGCAATAGGGCCACTATATCAACTACCAGCTCATTAAATGGCTCCCCAATAGCTGGTATGGGATATAAAGGTGCTTTTACAATTGTCTGATTAGGTTTACCTACCACTTGGCACACTGGACATTCTTTCACATATTGTTTTACTGACGATTTCATTCCTGGCCACCAAAAACATTTAGCCAACCTACGGAACGTCTTCCAGACACAAAATGACCAGAGAATGAATCATCATGAGATAAATTTAATATTTGTCTCTGAAATTGAGAAGGCACCACTATTTGCTCAATACGGGACATTTGGGGATCATTAGCAACCAGGGGACGACTCACCCTATATAATATGCCCCTTTTTACCCAGAATCGAGGCTTCGTCAAGTCAGAAGTATCACCTAAATCAAAATTAAACTCTCTTCTGGGCTTCAATAAAAGCTGCTCGATCCCAATCGGGAATTACATTATCACTACTTAATACAATACTTACTACTGACCCGGGTCTTCCTACATCTACGTCTACCTCTAAACTACTTTAAATTTAACTCTTCATCATTATTTAATAAGTCTGCAAGCCCTTGGCGGCAGCTCTAGTGGTAACCGCCACTGGACACTATTGATTGACAATATTGGGAATAATTCCTGGCCATCACTATTAATCATATCATTTCCTAATATGCCATCAATACCAGCTATAGGAAGACTCTCGACAACGGCCAACTCGGTCTTTCCATAATACCCAGGGAATGACAACATTACCTCTACTAAAGGAGCTGAAACTATTGTGTTCGGGAAACCTCCCAGAACAATAAAGTTCCCTGAATACTTCACCAAACCTTTTAAACTGCTTTCCAGCACTAACGACCGAGCAGACCCTGTATCTCTCAAAAACCTAACATCAATAATAACGGAATTATAAATTACTTTACCAGGCCATATGTATTTATCATATTTTAGTCATTCCTGTGGATTATTATTTCCATCTCCGGGCGTACCATTACCACCACTACCACTATTTATTGTCGGTAATTTTACATCAGGAGATGCACTTGGCATTAAAGCCACAGGATTATTCCTTTGAAGATAATTTGTTCTGGCGTGACACTGAGCTTGGAAATGACCGGGTTTATTACACCAGAAACAAGTCTTCATATTACTATTTCTCGTTCCAGAATTACCTCCATTGGAAAATACACGAGTACCAGGTTTACTCGTGAATTTTCCATTCTTACTACTAGAGAAATTATTCGGGGCCACGGAATTCTTAGATTTATTAATATCACTCCGTATTCCTCTATGGAAATTCTCTGATCTGACTACATTACTATTCATATCCTTGCTGGCGAAATTGCCTGAACCTGTTCTATGGGTCAAGACAAATTCGTCAGCCACTTGAGCTGCCTTACCTAAATTAGTGACCTTCAATTCTTCCAGATAAATTCTTAGTTCTTTGGAGCAAGATTTCTTAAACTCCTCCAAAAGCATGAGTTCTCTCAAGGAAGAAAAAGTGACAACTTGACGACTTTTCAACCAGTCGTCAAACTGTTCCTCCTTGAACCTGGCAAATTCTACATAAGATAAGGAAGGATGTTTATTAAAATTCCTAAACTTTAACCTGTATGCCTCAGGGACCAAATCATAGGCTTTTAAAATTAGTGCCTTTACCTTGTGATAATCCCTGGCTATCCCTTCTTCCAAGGCATTATATACCCGGATTGCCTTGCCTACCAGTTTACACTGAATCAGCACTGTCCACATCTCTGGTGGCCAAGACAACCGAGCTGACACCCTCTCAAATGCCTTGAAGAATTCAGGAACATTCCTTTCATCAAAAATGGGGACCAATTTTAATGCAGCACCAATATTAAACCTGTCAGGCTGACTACCTCGTGGGGTGCTAAATTGGTTAGGGGCCGCCTGTAACCTAGCCATTTCCAAATTAAGGTTGGCCATCTCTATCTCATGCCTCCTCACCCTCTCGTTCTCCGCATGTTCCAATTTCAACAACTCTATCTTTTTACAAATTAAGTCATATTCCTGAATTTCCTTTGAATCAGAATTTACAGGAACTGTAGGAACTGCTGGCCCTAAATTCTCTTCAGTTAAGAAGGGGTTTGTGGTAATATTTCCTCTTGGAGGCAAATTGGCCGGACCTTCATAAATGACTCCAGTCTGAGGAGGATCATCAAATAACGAAAAACCTGCACCACCACTAATTCCATTATCATCTACAACTAACCTATCATCGTTCCCTAATTCACTACCTCTATCACTAATATTTTCCCCAACTAACCCTTCAGCTTCAGCCAAACCTTGCACAACACAGTTCTTCACCATTATCAATAACTTCCTCTTGGTATCCGTCATTTTGAACGGAATACCTAACCACCTAGCACAACTAACAAGATACTCCTTACCTAGTACTGGTAAATGCCTAATACAGTCGGCAGACCCTAAAAACTCTGCAGGACTAAACTCAAAGTCTTCCAAATTATCCATAGTGGTAGGAGAGAAAGGTATTTCCAAAAATAAATACTATAACCACCACTGAGGAGCGTTCTAAAGTCCCAATTACTGTGTACACCTGAGCGCAAATCCTGTCACGGTCGCCAGATTGTTACGACCTTATTTACGGCCGTAATTTCAAGGGTTCTTGTCTCTACTCAGAATTTGCGGTCAGTAAAAATGTATCACAGCAACTTAGGAACAATAGAACAAACACCTCAACAAAAGTTACAATATTTATTTACAAACACACAAAAAGAGGTAATGGTTGGTAACAATAATAACCAAAATAAATGCATGTATAAATTAAGGAAAAACCAACCTTAAGATCTTTAAAAGATCACCTACAGCTAAATTAAACCCTACGATAAGAAATAGGAAATAATAAATATGAAACTTCAGGCAGGTACCTTCCAAATAACTGGCCAGACAAAACTAACCTAAGAAAATAAGTAAGGCAGAAGGAAGCAAGAGAAAATAAGAGGGGAAACTTAAAATTATTTCTATTCTACCTAATACATACAAACTAACTAAAGTTAATAAACAATAAATTACAAAAATAACCTTACAAATGATTGAAAGGAATAATCACGAAAGGCTTAGTGAATCATCTTCTCAGGTCATGCAAGATCCAGAAGACCGTACTGCAAACAAGGGCGTGCAAATCTACAGGTACCCCGCGATCCACGATCGTCTTAATAGTTATAAAAACATCTCATACCTGTAGAAAGCCGCCCTACTTGTCTCCACGAGTTCCAAGAACTCACTGACGCTGATGCAGAGGTCAACCGGGTCAAGCTGCAATGCCTACAGGAAACAAACCCAAAATACCACGGGAACACCGAGGGTGGTAGCCTCCGAGATCCGGGAAGTCAACGGATCTCGCACAACACAAACTGCAACGTTCTCAGTAAATATTAGGCCAACTCGTTCGGAATCCTTCCGAAGAACGAGGGAAGGGGCGTGGCTGACGAATGCCGCGGGTGACAAACACCAGCGACCACACACAAGGCAGCGAAGGATTAAAGAAGCCGTGATCCAAATCTCCAAATCTCCGTACAAAACTGCAGAAGTGACCAAAGTTTAAGTGGCAAAGCGTCAGGCTGTGAGGAGGAACTCGAACTAACTCTGTCACGAATCACCACCCTTACGATCAAGCCTTTCCACTCGAGTCAACACAGCTCATAGGAGAGAAAAACAACGATCGTTAATACGGCACTTCAATGGTTCACTTATACCGGGGGAGAAGGCGGTACACAAAGCAAAACTGCGAAGTCATATGACTCCCTTACAGAGTTCATCGAACTAATAAACGATAGTAACTTGTTAAAAAAAACAAAAAAAACTTAACCTAAAATAAGATCAAAAGGTTGGACAACTATTAACAAATTATAATTAACAAATTATTAATAATACACACACACACACACACACACACACACACACACACACACACATATATATATATATATATATAATAATATATAATATAATATATATAATAAATATATATATAATATATATACTCTAATATAATATATATATATATATATATATATATATATATATATATATAATATATATGTATGTAGTATGTATGTATATAGGTGATAAACCCGTAGAGTTTATTTAGTTACCAAGTCTACGGGCAGAACCAGTCCTGCCTCAGGGAAACCCATCCTACCCCCACCCCTTTTATCGCTCTTTGGTGCTAGTTATGTCTTACCCCAAAAGTATTCTTTTCCAGGTAGTAAGACATACATCGATTTACGTCCATGTATCGAATATAACTGGAATACAGGTTTATAAGCCATTTATAACATCAATAGCACCAAAGGGCACTAAAAGGGGTTGGGGGTGTGCTGGGTTTCCATGAATAGGAGCTGGTTCTGCCCAAAGACCTGTTAACGTAATAAACTCTACGGGTTTATCATACTCCATTTCTGTATGCATATGAATACCACTCCAACGTCTCACTTTCCTTTGTGGCTTTTACCTTTACACACACACATACATATGTATGCATGTATGTATGGTAGTATGTATGTGTATATATATATATATAGATATATATATATATAAATTATATATATATATATATATATATATATATATATATATGTGTGTGTGTGTGTGTGTGCACGTGCGTGCGTATGCTTGAGTTAATACATCTTCTTAGTCAGTACTGTTGCTGGTGTATCTGTGATGCGCTGATAGTCTACATTCCCGACCAACATAATTTACTGCTCCATGAACTCTGCAATCTTACACAGCCCGAAATGAATATTTTCGTGCACCTGCAGCGTCTCCCCTTTCATTTCTGGAACATATTTCTTTGAGTCTCTTCATACAGTGTCAAAACGTTCCATCAGAAACGAAACTCACGCCAGGGACGGTGTACGATTTACCATGTGTATTCATTATCGATTTACGTCCATATATCGAATATAATTGGAATACACGTTTATAAGCCAAAGGTCAAACGTTGGGACCTATGAGATCATTCAGAGCTGAAAGGAAAATTGAGAGTAAAGGTTTTACAGGTGAAACAATACCAAGACCTCGCAATTACACTATGGAAAGTAAAATATAAGAATGAGAATATGAACGCACGTACGGTAAAAGGAATGAAAGGGGTTGCAGGGACGCGCAGCAAGGAACCTGAAGTAATGACCACAGGGCGCCGCGTGAGGTGCACTGATGGCACTAACCCCCCTCTACCGGGGATATTTACATAAATGTTATTTTTAAGTCTGAAGCAACAATTAATCATGAAGCCTCGTTACTGAACCATTAATTGGGTCATCAGATTAATTATAAATGTCAAATAAGCTGTCATTAATTTAGCCAGCTGGTATCAGTCGTGACAAAAAAATTAAACCTGATTTTTGTACCTCCTGTATTGGCAACCTAATATAGCTAAGTCACAAATTAGTATGTCATTAATTCGTTGTCAAATATAAAAAACATCCAGGAAGATTAAACTTAGTAAGCTTATGTTATGTAATATGCACTTACGCTGTTACGTAAAGCGATTTTTTTTCGTAAACAGTCATATAAGAAAATTATAAAGCATTCTTTAATCACTTAAGCCCTTGTGTTGTAAAGCAGGAAAACCCTTACATATTACATAATAGAAGCCATAAATAAAATTAAATAAGAAATCATTGAGCGATTAGTAAGTCATCCAGTTATTTTTTCGGTACTTCTCATGATTGTTAATTTGTATGCTTATATGTATCTATACACGAACTCATATAATTATGCTTATGGTAAAAAAAAAAAAAAAGTATTATTTCCTCGTAGCTCAAATCGTTTATAATTCAATTTTTTTTTCAATAGACATCAATCCTGATAAAGGGAATATGATTCAGTAATAGTACAGAATTATACACCTTTTTAACAATGAAACTTTAATAAGCCACCTTTTTATAAACACCTCATAATTCACCCTGAAGACAACCACTCCTATCCATTCCTGGTACCAACAGCTGACCCATCAGCTTCTAAGAATTACCGCCCCTCAACACCTTAAAAAGAGCTTATTTCAGTGTCACGGAATGAATGGATGTAGGCATTCAATTCATTTTTCACAATCAGGGAAAACCTTTTTCAACCACGTCAAAAAAACACTGAGAGATATTTTATTCTTTTTTTTTTCATGAATCTCAAAAAGATATAAATAAATAAATACATAAGAAAATTTTTTGGTTATTACTTTCCATTCTATTCGTTGCTTTCAGGAAACTCTTCGCTTTTCTTGCCAATAACTTTGATATCTGTGTTTCATATCATGATAATGACGTATACACACAAGCAAGTCGAAGGGAACCCCAAATCTAATTAGTTGATATGAATAATACAATACCTGCCGGATCCTGAAGAGAATAAACTCATCACACTTTACCCTTTAAAGAAAATAATTTCCCTCACATCCGAAAGTTCGTGAGATGGGAAAAAATGTGTCAGAAAATAGTTCGGACAAGCTAGGAAAGTTTTAATCACAACATGAGTGCTTTGTAGTTAAGCGTGCATAACTTTTCCCAAAGTTAAACAATTGCGATTAATAGAGTATTGACTCTTGCGCACAATATCGACACGACGCCCAAGAAATTATTCTGGGAACAAAAAGTATATTTCAACAACTTTGGATTCGATAATTTCACGAACACTGAACTCCACAAAAAAAATATATTTCAGCAACTTTGGATTCGGTAATTTCACGAACACTGGACACCATAAATTGTTGAATATCTAATTCTAAATATTATATTGCCAGATAGATTAAACTATCTTCATGTCAGGAAAATTTAAAATACGATGAACTTTCCTTTCTCTCAGAAAAATAAAATATAACGAGTGCACTTTTAAGTGATATGAAAATTAAAGAAATAAGAGAAAGTAAACTAAAAATGCTTCTAAGTGACATGACAAATAAAGAAATAAAAGAAACTTTAATTAAAAACTTTAAATAATGAGACAACGTTATTGGCAAGGTAAACGAAGGCATTCCTTACAGAATTGAAATTATTAGAAGCTGCTAATATTTCTACATGAAAAACGAATAAAATATTTAATATAGTTTGACATCAGTATACATGAATATTTTCCGAGATTATGAAAAATTAATAAAATATCCACATCCTTTCATTCCGTGACATCAATGAAACAATCCTTGTACTTTTCTGCGATGATTCCGTGACTTCAATGAAAATAAATACATGACGCGGTTTCCTGAGATATATGAGAAGTTAAAAAATATTGCATCCCTTTCTTCTGTGACACTAATGATGGAAAAAATAAAAATAAAACTAAATGTTTCTCAACATGTTACTTGGGGGTCGATAATCGACCAGCTGGCCGGGTATTCCCCCTTTTCCAAGGAACAGGGAGGGGATGAGATAGAAATGTTTGCTCAGCTGCAAAAGCAAAAGGGGTTATTGAGGGAATGCCGTTTATTCATTTCTTGAAAAATATTTTACGTTTTCGGGGTTATTTGGAAATGCATTTTAAAAGTATTCCTTACTGTTAACACAAGCTTTAAATTTTCCTATCAGCGTTCTGCTGATAATCTGGACTTTTTGCTATTCACAATCAATCAAAGACTTCTTGCGGTTTTGCTTTGTTCTCACCGTTAGTGCCCCCCCCCCCCTCCCCCCCCCCGCCCACACACACACACACAACACACACACACACACACACACACACATATATATATATATATATATATATATATATATATATATATATATATATATATATATATATATATATATATTACACACACAAAGGAAAACAACAGGGTGAAAATTCCTGGGAGGTAACTATCAACCGAACGAAATTCTAAAGAAACAGTGATCCAGTACTGATCTTATCATAAAACATTTGGTAAAATGTGTACTCTGTAATATGCCGGGAATTCTAGAGATCGGATACGACGGAACATTTCACTGATCGGTATTAATCGTTTTTTAATACTGTGGGTGTTTAAGTCTTTGAAATTAATTCTATCATTTTTATTAATTTATTTTTTTTTACAGATATCAGGTTAACGATATAGAATCTTGATTTGTAATGCACACAATAGTTGTTTTTTATACTCTAAAAATAATCTGATCTGCGTCTCCAGAATTCGTTCTTCGGCGACGATGTAACAAATTACTCTATATACAATAACATGAATCTGGTCTACGCAGCAACAAACATGAAAATGCAAAAAATGAACGTTATGATGTTACTGAAATAGAGACTCCAGAGAAAAAGAACTTTATGATGTTACTAACATAACTACTCAATAACTTGGGACTTGGAAAGCTACACATCCAGGGCACCATTTTGACCTTTCATGCGCTAAAATCAAGCTACAACTTAAGAGGATTACTTCCATAGGCTGCGAAGGGGTCGGCTCCAGTTTCTGCTCTGGGAGCAAACTTTAATTTTCACCTACGTATGGTGCTGCATGGAAGATGAAAGGGAGAAAGACGGACTACTACGAAAAAATGTATATCATTATTATTATTCATTTCTCGACAAAGTACACAATCTTAATATTCCTGTTGCCTTTTAGTTGACAAGTATTCCTTGTTAAACGTAACATTCAAGAATTATAAATTAATGTCCAAATTTGAATGGCTGAATAATGCAATTCAATTTTTTGGTTCCACATATACGAAGAAAAATCATAGGTATGCACACACCCACAAACACACACACACACGCATATACATATATACACATATACGTGTATATTTAAACATACATACAGTGTTTATAATTATACGCAAGTGAGTTTGCTCACTCACATTTTTAAATAAAACATGAGACAAATTAGATCTATCATTCCGTGGACTTGGTATAATGCTGTACGAGCAGCGGCCCATGAAAATTTGACCCCGGCCCTGTGGTGGCCTATCCTATATACGAGTAGTTGTCGGAAGGACGATTATGGCTAACTTTTATATCGTTGCCAGAAGCACGATTATGGCAAACTTCAACCTTAAATAAAATAAAAACTGCTGAGGCTAGAGGGCTGTAATTTGGTATGTTTGATGACTGGAGGGCGGATGATCAAATCCCACTTTGCAGCCCTCTAGCCTCAGTAATTTTTAAGATCTGAGGGCGGACAGAAAAATTAGGACAGGAAGAAGTGCGGGTGGACAGACAAAGATGGCATAAGTTTTCTTTACAGAAAACGAAAAGCAAAACGTAAATATACAAACACAAAAAGACTTGTCGATTTTTATTAGTTTATCTTTTATTTATTTATTTATTTTTTTCTTTTGAGGGTGGGGTCGAATTTTGAATATAACCAGAGCGAAAAGTGCTTTGATATCAAGGGAGCTGACAAACAGCAAACAAAGAGCATCAGGCACATGCAAAGAGGTAGTATATATTTCATACCGGTAATTTGATGCTCACCAAAGCTTCGGGTTCATTCTTTGATTTATAATGAAAAATGCACTCCAGTAATACTAATGAGATACATTATTCATCATGTGTTAACTGAATCTAATGAACCGTTCCACTGTGATTATCATAAATATATTTCCACGGATAATTACTAATAATTCTCTGTCCGCCGCGTCTGATATACCTGTACTATAGTATGGAATATTATCAGATCTTAGAGAGATATTCTACTCAAGATGTTTTCCTGCCTCCTAACACTGATAACTATAGAAATTTTTTTTATAAATTTTGTTCATCAAGTCCTGTAGCTACAAACATATACCATGAAATAAATACCTATACACATATATAATAAAGTGAATCTACAAGATTAAAAGTCAGTAAAATGATAAAAGCTATTTTTCTTAATACAAAAAATTAAGTTATTTCCATAAGCAACGACTATATCATCCAAAAGTTTTTCCTCATTTGAATACCGTATTTTGTAAAGAAAAGCCCGAATTATGTTTCCGATTACTTAATAAGCTTATGATACTTAGCTGCCTAAATGTAGCTCTTTGACCCAACGTAAATAGAGTTGCTATAAATTATATACATCTAAAATTCGTAGTGTTTATATTTTTTTTTTTTTTTAGGAACATTACGTAGTTTTGTAAAAGTTCTAAGTAGTTTCACTCAAAAAACTAAACCAAAGTAACCAATGTTTTTTTTTTTAATAACGTTGCCTTTTGTTGTAGAAACATTGCATCCAGATACATGAAAAACTTGCTTGTTTTTCTGATTCAGCTATGTGTGTGTGTGTGTGTTTGTGTGTGAGTGGTTGTATTTACACAAAGGAGCAAAAACAATATCCTCATAAAAGAGCCTTTGCTCCTCTGATTATCTGTGCAGGGCAGGAGCACATGAAAGTTGGTGAACTGTGGTGTGTAGTAATCAGTGTAGAGTACAGCACTGGTCTGCAAAGTCATCCCTAAAAACTGTCCATGGACTGAAAGCCTCTCATTCAAAAGAGGAGCAGCTTATAAACAAAGAATTCAATATTTGCAAAATCAGACTCTCTCTCTCTCTCTCTCCAAATCACGTATAACAAAATGCATCTAATAATTTGTAACCCGTAACAAGACATTTCAATTTGAACAGTTTTTATTTTATTTTAATTAACATTTTATTTAGTTTCATTAATTTAATTCATGTTTTGCTTCACCAACAGTCTTAATTCATGTTTTATTTCTTTTCATTAATTGCAATCCATCTTTTGTTTTGGTTCATTAACTTAAATACAATTTTATTTTGCCTCAGTAATTTTAGTACGTTTTGTTTCAATAATTTCAATTCAATCATATTTTATCTCAACAATTTTAATTCATATTTAATTTTGTGGCAGAACCTCAATTCGTGATTCATCTTGTTTCAACAGTTAATTTTGTCTAACATCACAACGAATTTTCTGGCAAGATTCAACATTTGCGCATAATAACATTGACAAATGACATAAATTGTGTTTACGATCATTTCTGCAGTTACTACTGACAAAGACATTTGCTTCCTAACTAACTGGTATTTTATATATTATAATCTGAATGACACGAACATTCAACGTTAATATTAAATGTAATACCAAAGTACATTCACAGAGCTTCTGCATTCCAGCTTTCAAATGGAAATTTTCAATGATGCTCATGTTCGCTTTTTAATGAAATATGCCATATGGGTTGAATATTTTCCGCTACCTCTATAATTCCCTTTCTCCACGTCTGCCATAGTCGTTGTGTCTGATATATATATATATATATATATATATATATATATATATATATATATATATATATATATATATATATATATATATATATATACATATACATGTACATATATATACAATACATCTATACAGGTATTATATATATATATATATATATATATATATATATATATATATATATATATATATATATATTATTCATATATATATATTATTATATATAATATATATATATATATATATATATATATATATATATATATATATATATATATATATCTATATATATTGTAACGGTTCGTTTTACCGTCACCAAAATACTATTCAATTTTCTCTTTAAGTATCCATATACCAACTGATACGAAGTCCACAATAAGGTGGAATCATACCACAAACTCAATTTTTAAAGTGCAAGGATGAATTCAAGGGAGGAGTAAACAAACACAATGAAAAACCATAAATTTAATACATAAAGAACCAGACAGAAAATACACCTGAACCTCTTTAAGAACAGGAAATAAATGAATTACTATCACACTTAATAACAATTCAACACACGTATACAAAATTAAGATAGCATAACCAACACACTCAAACCAAAATAAGGGGGCCCAGAAAGGAGGAGGAAATCAAAAAGAAAGAATATCCTGACGATTACAGGCTAATACCAAGCTTGTCACCAAAAATCTTCATGTTCAAAAATGCTTATTATTCTTTTTAAAGAATACAGAATCCTCCACGTCTGGAGGAGTGGTACCACAGGTGGTTAATAACTAGGGGGCCCAGTCGAGCAGTCTCCACAGAATCGCAGCCGTGATCAATGCAAATAGGTATTAAACAACCTTACCATGGGACAGCGAGATCCCCCTGGCTTTATAACTGAACCAGAGGTGGTGCGGTGATTCCCAAGGACGTCCAGATATGTTATCTGGAGAGATCTCCCAATCTGAAGATAACAGATATTCAGTGATCCTCGGGTCCTGCAGATACGGGTAATTCACTAATAGAGGCTGCAAGCACCACGAAGCAAGAGACGGCAGTACTCTTAGTGCACGAGGCAAGTTCAAAAATCATCCAAAAGTGACAAGGTCCAGAGAACGACTGCCTGTTCTCCTCCCTTAAGCCAAGAAGTTCACCCCCCTCCCCCTTATCCACAGGGGAGGGACCACTCACACAACCTCCTTAAAGATAAACACAAATTTTAATAACAAGCAAACAGTTGTTATACAAAACGACAAGTGAAACTTAAAAACTAGGTTTAACAAATATCAAAAAAAATAAATTTAATAATAATATTTAATGAAAAAGGATCACATACTGACACCTCCATACCAAGAGAAAAAAAAAATTAACAAATTTTTTTTTTATATATATATATACACTCCAAAAATTTACCTTATGCATAATTCACACAATCAATCAAGTAAATATTAATACTAAATCAGAAATTAACAAACCTGAAAAAAAGTAAAGCAAAAACATATATAACGACATGCAGAAATGAGACTCAAAAGGGAAGGGGGGAGGCTTACAAAAATGAAAGGTGCGAGATGATATAAAAATTCCAAAGTACTCAGTACCAACACTTGACCAAAGTTCGAAAGTTTTTACATTAAAACCTTTCAGATCACCACCATTGCACATGGCAATCAACAATGAGCTTCACATTGCTCATATACCCAACAAATCCGGGATTCTGAGGTTGCAGACTGCCACACTTATTCACATTCTGCACTGTCTTATAACCAGTGACTCTTTGCACTCACTGTCACTACGAGTGTCCCAAATCAACCATTGTTTTTATAACACTCAGTGTATCTGTCCACTTAACACAAGTAAACGTCCACTTCAAAGTGGAAATACAGTACATACACATATAACTCGATACAGAGAAAACCAACATGGGTCTCCCCTGCGCAACTCTAAACACACAAAATTCGTTAAGCGTAAGCAAGCCTGAAAAAAAAAAAAAATAAACGAATCACTGAATTAGCGAGTCTAAATCACCCCATATGATACTTAAATTACAAGAGTCGCCACCTTTCTTCGTATTGCACCCAAGGGAGAGGTTCTACCTACCGTGGCATCAAAGTATACTATCAATACGATACCTTTTGTCCTAAAACCTTAGTACTGGTTTTAGTAACGAAGCCTATCACACCATCAACCTTCAAAAAACCTTAATTTAATAATAAACCTTACGTACGTAATCGATATTATTCCCTTTCACCTTTACTTAATACTAAAACCTTCACGCCTCATCATGTAAACCACTAGAATGATTCCTGTAAAATAAATTATCATCAATACATGTTAAATATTAAATTCATTCCAACACAAACCTAACTACTCACATCAACAGCACACACACATCAACTGGAACGATACAGATACTACCTTTATAATTGTAAAGCCCTCAGCAAGGTTACTTATTCTATGCTGCGTGAAAGAACATCAGCCACAACGTTATCCTTTCCTGGAATATGAGTAAATTCCAGATTCCATTCTTGAAGCATGAGGCTCCATCGCATTAGCCTCTGATTCTTATTTTTATATCTGCTGACAAAAGTTAGAGGGTTATGATCAGTCATAATTTTTATAGGCGTACCTGTGGACGATAGATAAACAGAAAAATGATTAATTGCTAGGATCAGTGCGAGTGTCTCCTTCTCAACGGTTGAATATTCCGCTGGGCAGACGTTAACTTTTTAGAGAAGAAGGCAACTGGATGAGACAGCCTTGTTCGTCAGCCTGTAAAAGGACTGCACCAACACCCAGATCACTGGCATCCGTAGCAAGAGCAAAAGGAACATTGAAATCCGGAGCTCTCAAAATAGGGAAACTAACAAGCACCTGTTTCAACTTCTCAAAAGCATTTTGAGTGTCCGAGGACCAAACAAACTTCACTTCCTTCTTCAAGAGACGGGTTAGAGGTTCAGCAATGTCCGAAAAGTTCTTGACAAAACGCCTATAATAACCTACTAAGCCAAGAAACTTACGGACATCCCTACGACATTTAGGAACACCTATTTTCTTTATAGATTCAATATTGGCCTGCTTGGGAATTACCTTGCCACCACCAACCTCGTGGCCTAAATACACGACTTTCGCTTTAGCGAACTCACTCTTTTTAAATTTACTACCAAACCTGCTTTTTTTCAACACTTCAAACAACGCCTCGATTCTCTTCAGATGAGTCTCCCAATCATCACTATAGATAACAATATCGTCTATGTATACCACACAACCTTCTAAACCGTACACCAAACTATTCATTAATCTTTGGAAAGTGGCTGCCGCATTCTTCATCCCAAACGGCATCAATTTGCACTGAAACAAAACCTTTGCCGGGGTTACAAACGCCGATAAGGCTCTAGCACGTTTGGAAAGAGGAACTGCCAGTAACCTTTTAATAAATCAAATTTGCTAATATGTTTTTGACTTTCCCAAGCGGTCAATACAGTCCTCTATACGAGGCAAAGGATAACAGTCTGCCTTGGTCACCTCGTTCAACTTTCTGTAATCAAAACATAACCTAAAGTCTCCGTCAGATTTCTTAACCAAAACTACCGGAGATGACCAAGGACTCTTACTCGGCTCAATAAGGTCATGTTTCAGCATGTAATCAACTTCCTTTGCTACTACACCACTTTTGAAGGGATTTAACCTATAAGGGGCTTGTTTCACAGGAATAGCATTACCCACGTCCACATCATGTTCTAAAACGGACGTTCGGCCTGGCACATCAGAAAATAAACATTTATAATTATTCACCAACCTCTTCAAGGATTTCTGCTTATCATTACTTAAGTGTGAAACCATACCACCGAAGTTTGCTAATGACACCTTTGTTATCAGAGCGCCAGTTACCTTCATCAACACGATTATTTTCATTATCTTCAACTTCTGAAAAAGAAACAAAGTTATCACTATTATTAACAGGTTTTCCAATAGTCCCTATAGTGGCCATGGGCACCACCTTATCCCGTTCCTTATATGGTTTCAACATATTTATGTGGCAATGTTGAAACGGTTTTCTCCTCTCTGGAGTTTGTCTACCAAATAATTTATAGGACTAATTTTCTTCAAAATTTTCCAGGGGCCAGAGAAAGACGCCTTCAGAGGGTTACCAGGAATGGGTAGAAGTACCAACACCTTATCGCCTACAGCGAAATCACGTTCCTTAGATTTACGATCAAAGAAGAATTTCATCCTTTTTTGACTTTTCAACATATTTTTCCTCAGCAAACTTCCATGCCTTGGTCAATTTGTCCCCAAGATTCGTTACATAATCCAACAAATTTATGTGAGGGACGTCTCCCTCCCATGATTCCTTAACGACGTCAAGAGGACCACGTACACAATGACCAAAAATCAAATTAAAGGGTGAAAAACCTAAGGATTGACTAGGTGTTGAACGAAAAGCAAATAACAAATATGGCAACTCCTTGTCCCACTCCGAACCATGACTTAGACAATACTTTTTCAACATCGATTTCAACGTCTGATGAAACCTTTCCAAGGCTCCCTGACTCTCCGGATGATATGGAGAAGAGGTCACGTGCTTAATATTTTAATTCAGCCATTTTATCCTTGAAATAATTACTAATAAAATTGGATCCACAATCTGACTGAATTATTTTGGGCATGCCAAACCTGGTAAAGAATTCTATTAATGAATCTACAATTTTCACACTCTTAATACTACGTAACGGTATGGCCTCTGGATAACGAGACATCCCTATCAAAAATAGTAAAAAACTATTCGTTACCGCTACGAGTACGAGGCAAGGGTCCCACTACGTCTATGATGATTTCTTTGAAGGGTTCCGAGACAACTGGGATGGGAAACAACGGTGCTTTCGGAATGGGTTGATTGGGCTTGCCAACCCGTTGACAGACGTCACAACTGTTCACGTATTTCTTGACGTCGGCCTTCAACTTGGGCCAAAAATATCCAGCAAGCAATTTCCCGACGTCTTGTGAATACCAAAATGCCCTGCCAAGGTCATTCTCATGGCCTAACGACATTAAACCTCTCCTGTAATCAAAAGGAACCATTATTTGCTTGACTACTTCAGAGTTTTCATTAGTAGCCTTCAAAGGTCTACTTACCCTGTACAAAATATTATTAATAATTTTAAATTTAGGACTCGTTAAGTCAGAGAGCTCACCTGGCTCAACTGGGAGATTTGAAAATTCCTTCTTCTGAGCTTTAATTAGCTCCTCCGTAGTCCAGTTCAATTTATTTTTACTATTACCAATATTGCCTAAAACTATACTACCACTACGATCTAACTACTTAAATCTACGTCTACGGTTGACTCTGCAGCGTCAACAAGTGCAGACCGAGAGCGAGTGACTACAGATATTTCGCTCTCGAGATTAATTAATATTGGACAAGATTTATTTTTAAGGGCCACATCATTTCCAAGGACTACATCAAATATTCTTCACGGGAAACTTATCCACTTACGGCCCAAATTAACCGTTCCCGTTAAAGAAGGGACAATCCAAAATAAACCTCTCAATTGGATAAGAATGAACCGTATCCGGAAAACCTGACAGTAACACAAATTCCGTATGCTCACCAACAAAATCCCGCGGCAAAGCCTCTTCTTAAGATCAACGACTGTGCCGCTCCCGTATCGCGTAAAATTCTTACCCGTTTCCTACAGGACCCATCAACCACAGCGACACTGCCAAGAGACACAAAACGAGAAAAAGGCTTCATTTCCACGTCCGAGAGTCATTGATCAGAGGTCTTTGGCGAATTATAGTCTCTGTCTCTCTTTTTCTCAACCCCCATTACAGGACGAGCATTATTTTGCAGGGATCTCCGGAAGGCATAACACATGCTTTTAACGTGCCCCCTCTTGTTGCAGAAGAAGCACGTTAATGACTTTGCCTTCTCAGGGGCATAATTATTGACTTGTTAAACCTGTTGGATGAAAAAAGACTTATTATTATTACTAGTTTTGTTACCCTATTATTACGCCTATTATAATTATTAACAGTATTGGACCTATTATTATTATTATTCCATCCACTTCTAAACCAACCAGGCTTCATATTGGAAAAGACACCACCTAACTCATTTTTATGAGACAAGTAGTACTCGTCACTGGCAATAGCTACCTCTTGCAAAGTGTTCGAGTTTCAATTCCTCCAAATGAACCTTTAACTTGTCCGGCACACACCTTTTAAATTCCTCTACCAACACTAATTCCTTCATTTTATCAAAAATCGTCCACTTCTTTGGACTTAAACCAATCCTCGGCAGACTGCTTTTTCCCTCGCGCAAACTCTACGAAGGTTTGATCATTCCCCTTTGCAGATTTCTAAAGCGTTGACGATACGCTTCGGGGACCAACTCATACGCTTTCAAAACGATAGATTTGACACTGTCATAATCTGAAGACAAATCCTCATTAAGGGTAACATAAACTTTCTGCGCCCTACCAATTAATTACTGTATCAGAGTAGTCCAGAACTCTTGTGGCCAACCTAATGTACCTGCAATTCTTTCGAATGAAACAAAAAATTCCGCCACATTACACTCCTGGAAATTCGGAACAAATTAAGTGCCTGCGCCAAATTGATTGTAGGTGTTACAGAACCTATCTGGGTTAGGGGAAGGGGCTGAAGGACCTACATCACGCCTCTCCCTTTCGAACTGCCTCTCCCTCTCCCTTTCATCAGCCTTGAATTCTCCAAATTAAACTCTAAAGTCTTTAATTCAATTTGCTTACTTAATAATTCAACAGACACTTCTTCCTTAATCTGTTTTAACCTGTTCACCACCTGATCCCTTTCCAGACTTCACATATTCATAAACTTGCAGCAATAGTAGACCCTTTCTGATTGTCACCGGATACTCAATTTCACAATAATTCGCTACCTCTTCTAACTCTGGCTTATTCAATTCAGCCAACCTTTCGTGCCACCCCTCTCCATCAGGAGCTCATTCACGTCCAGTGTAGCCATTATGACAGTTGCAATAGTTTAAATCTTACAATAACAACAGCTAATACCAAACCAAAAATTGAGGTGTAAATATGTATCCTTGCAAAAAAAATTCTAACTCTCCCCCAAGAATCAAACTTGCACTTACAAATGGATACGCAGGATCGTATTATCCTGTCTACAACGGTCGCCAATTTGTAACGGCTCGTTTTACCGTCACCAAAATACTATTCAATTTTCTCTTTAAGTATCCATATACCAACTGATACGAAGTCCACAATAAGGTGGAATCATACCACAAACTCAATTTTTAAAGTGCAAGGATGAATTCAAGGAGGAGTAAACAAACACAATGAAAAAACCATAAATTTAATACATAAAGAACCAGACAGAAAATACACCTGAACCTCTTTAAGAACAGGAAATAAATGAATTACTATCACACTTAATAACAAATTCAACACACGTATACAAAATTAAGATAGCATAACCAACACACTCAAACAAAATAAGGGGGCCCAGAAAGGAGGAGGAAATAAAAAGAAAGAATATCCTGACGATTACAGGCTAATACCAAGCTTGTCACCAAAAATCTTCATGTTCAAAAATGCTTATTATTCTTTTAAAGAATACAGAATCCTCCACGTCTGGAGGAGTGGTACCACAGGTGGTTAATAACTAGGGGGCCCAGTCGAGCAGTCTCCACAGAATCGCAGCCGTGATCAATGCAAATAGGTATTAAACAACCTTACCATGGGACAGCGAGATCCCCCTGGCTTTATAACTGAACCAGAGGTGGTGCGGTGATTCCCAAGGACGTCCAGATATGTTATCTGGAGAGATCTCCCAATCTGAAGATAACAGATATTCAGTGATCCTCGGGTCCTGCAGATACGGGTAATTCACTAATAGAGGCTGCAAGCACCACGAAGCAAGAGACGGCAGTACTCTTAGTGCACGAGGCAAGTTCTTCAAAAATCATCCAAAAGTGACAAGGTCCAGAGAACGACTGCCTGATCTCCTCCCTTAAGCCAAGAAGTTCACCCCCCTCCCCCTTATCCACAGGGGAGGGACCCACTCACACAACCTCCTTAAAGATAAACACAAATTTTAATAACAAGCAAACAGTTGTTATAAAAACGACAAGTGAAACTTAAAAACTAGGTTTAACAAATATCAAAAAAAATAAATTTAATAATAATATTTAATGAAAAAGGATCACATACTGACAATATACACACACACACACACACACACACACACACATATATATATATATATATATATATATATATATATATATATATATATATATATATATATATATATGAAATAAAGACTATGGTTGGAAGGAGGTTCCTAATCCTGTTGCCACGACACATACAGCAAAATTCTAGCATTTGCCCGCAAAGTTTCATCTTTATATCCCAAACTGCTCTTAGCAATCAACATAAAACAAGTCGCATCCAGATAATACTTAGTCAAGAAAGGTTATATCAGATTATTTTTACAATAAACTCCAAGAGTCATTACACACTCAAACATTATTTCATGATGTGAATGTTACTGTACAGCGACCGACAGCAGACGGGTCTTAGAAATTAAGTGTCATAGTTTTCAATAGTTTGAATGTTACCGAATCGGACCTGGGGTACGGTTCTTACTTGGAGGAGGAGGAGGAAGGAGGAGGACGGAGAGAGGAGAGGAGGAGGAGGAGGAGGAAGGAGGAAGGAGAGAGAGAGAGGAGAGAGATGGAGAGAAGAGAGAGAGAGAGAGAGAGGTTAAATATAAGAAATGCGACAATTATCAATTCACTTAACAATACTGAAGGGGATATCATCTAGACTTACAACAGGGTAAAGAGGAATGTTAAAGAAAAAGCGGCAAAGAAAAGGAAAAAAGAATATGTAAAGATAAAGCAGAATAGTGTCACGGGAATGAGGACAACCAGCATGATACAGTAAGAAACGAGGTCAGTGTGCAACCGAGGTTGACCAGGGGTAATAGCGTCTATATTGCAGCCCATCCTACTGGAATTTTAGTGAACGAAAAATGACCAGGAAATATTGCGATTGCAAATGACACGCTGCGTTGCGGGCAAATGCGCCATTAAGTGGTTGAAAAAAGGTGTACAGAACACATCTAGATGATGGGAAGGTTCTTAGGGAACAGAATAATCAATATTTGTGTCAAGGGAGAAGTGTACAATGACAAAGAATCTTACTTATCTTGATATTTATACAACTCAAATGTTGAAGTTGACTTTTTTATATATACTATATATATATATATATATATATATATATAATATATATATATATATATATAATATATATATATATATTTCCATATTTTCTCAAGCCTGTATAAACAACCTGGTAGATCATCCTCATCCAGTGTGTGTGTGTGTATATATATATATATATATATATATATATATATATATATATATATATATATATATATATATATATATATATATATATATATATATATACGCACACACACACTGGATGAGGATGATCTACCAGGTTGTTTATACAGGCTTGAGAAAATATGGAAATAAAAATCTTTACTTAAAAAATAGTGTTTATTGGTTGGACTGCAGAAATGGTGGGGAGATTTGATTTGTTTAGATTTTTGGCATTATGCCAAGCACTGGGGCAACTAAGGCCATTCAGCGCTGAAACGGAAATTGACAGTAAAAGGTTTGAAAGGGGTTACAGAAGGAAAACCTCAAAGCAGTTGCACTATGAAACAATTGTTAGGAGAGGGTGGACAGTAAGATGGAAGAAAGAGAATATGAACGGAGGTACAGTAAAAGGAAAGAAAGGAGTTGCAGCTAGGGGCCGAAGGGACGCTGCAAAGAACCATAAGTATGCCTACATTGCACTGAATGAGGTGCATTGACGGCACTATCCCCATACGGGGAAATCTGTGGAGAAACGGCTTTAATATTCAAGATGTATAAAAATGAATGTTAGGTAATACATGTTTAAAATTATATATATATATATATTATGTGTGTGTGTATTACGCACAGATATATACAATTTTAAAAAAATATATATAGATGTGTGTGTGTTCCTACCTTTCCCTCTCAGCGCTAAATCTATAAATAGATCTCCGTCAGTCTGACTCAATTTTATATCATTTCAGTATCTATCCCCCTCGTTCATGGAATACATTTTTGTGTTTTTTTGTGTTGCCTGAACATTAAAACATTTCCTCTTTTCTTCCCGACATTTTTACAGTTCCACCAACGTAACATACCCTATCCTTTATTTTTTTTTATTTTATTTATTTATTTATTTTTTTTTTTTTTTTTACAAAATTTTTATTTATATTTAATCAAACTTCCACTCTACACTATACCACACCCTACACTCTTCGCGGTTGCTTTCAGATATAGCCTCAGCATCCAACATTCTCATATTATGATAAACCATGACAGCTTTTCTCGGGGCAACCTTTCGCCACATTCACCAATTCTTTTAAACAAACATTTGTGAATTCCAACATACACAGTTTACCTACGACGTTATATATTCATCAATTCTTTCCTACGACTGCCAAGACACACCACTTCTTTAAATCAGACCTCTAATACACAACATCACTTCTTTCTCACTTCCAAGAAGCGTGACTGCTGGTCAGTGACATCCACCTGTGTGACTCATAAATTTATTTTTATTTATATAGATTTTTGGCATTATGCCAAGCACTGGGGCAACTAAGGCCATTCAGCGCTGAAATGGAAATTGACAGTAAAAAGTTTGAATGGTGTTATAGGAGAAAAATTTCGGAGAGGGTGGACAGAAAAATGGTAGAAAGAGAATATGAACGGAGGTACAGTAAAAGGAATAAATTTCATAAATGCATATCTTCTCCTCCGAGACTTCCAGCTGCTATACTTCTCTTCTGTGACTTCACCATTCGTCACTTCTCAGTGACTTGATTTTTATTACATAACTTCTCATCTGTGCCTTCCTATTCCACAATTCTTTGTATACATCACTTCTTTTGTAAAATTTCATATGACATCAACTCTTCTCAACAGCTGCCAATACAAATCGCTTTTTTCTCTCCGACTTCCAACTGCAACACTTCTCTGTGACTTCCACCAGACACCACTTCTCTCAGACTTCGAATTGCTAGCACAAACTTCCGGTAAAATTTGCTCTCTTTACACAAACATTTCGAACTCCTCCCAGAGTCGGTAACTTGACTCATTGCCGGCAATTAACTGTGTATCACTTGCAGGCGCCAGGCGTTCCCTATATTATTCCTTCTTCTTCCTCCTACCACGAAAATATAATTTCTCTAATCACTTCAATCAGACGGATATGAAAAGGAGTCAGAGACCTAATTAGACTTTTACGTTTAGGGTGAATTCCTTTTTCATATATATAAGAAACTTGCGGCTGTTGATATGAAATCTCTGTTAATTATGCAATAAGGTATCCCTGTGTGGCACAGATATTTAAGTTGGCTCTTGCACCAATCCTCTCTCTCTGCTGCTGTTTGTTAAGAAATGCGCGTTCCGGGCAGTTAGTTTTCTGCTTAAATCCAAATTGCTGTTAAACAATGCATCGTCCGTCTTACTTTCTATAACCAATACCCTCTTTCATTCTCAGCATTCCTATTAAAATGATTTGAGCCTTAAGCAACGAGAAAATTCTTTCCACAATCTTCCGACACTTCTCTCTCTCTCTCTCTCTCTCTCTCTCTCTCTCTCTCTCTCTCTCTCTCTCGCCAAGAATGACCTCATTAGCACCTTCAACAAATAAATTCTAGTTGATACCTGTGCCCCCTTATTCCTTCAGTTCCCAATGTCCTGCCATACGTCACTATTCTTCACTTCCAACAATCAAAAATGATACTCCTTCCTTCAACTCTGCATCATTCAAGTCAGCATGTTCTCTATCATCTTCTACCATTTATTCAACATTTGTCTTTCAACCCGCTCCCGGAAAATATAATTTCCTTCGCAATAATTCTAACGGCTCCCACCTTTTTCATCTCCCTTTCTCCTCTGTTTCGGTATCCTTCTCACGCATTGGTTATTATGTCCTCTTTTCCGTATTCAAACCACGCTTCCAACAATTCCTTCCTTCCTCGCTGTACCAATTACCTCAGTTTCCGGCCATACGCTTGTATATTTGTCTACCCTGCTCCTAATAGTTATCTCAACCTTCTTCATTCTTTATTCACATTTTCAGTTTATGTTGATCTCACTTTCTTCTCATCAACATCTCATCATCATCGTATTAGATTTAACCCATCACGATCACATTCTTTGACTTTATTTCTGTTCCATTTATGTACGTATATTCTACTCTCTTCTAAAAACGAAATTCATCTTTCTCTTCTATATCAACACGCAAACCGATTTCTTAAGTTGAAACATTCTTCAGAAATTAAACATTCCAATACTCTAGCCTTTTCCCTCACTAATTTCCCAAATTCTCATTAAGCACTTACTATTCCTAACTCTCCGACTATATTCTTTATTCTTTATTTTTAATTCAGGTCACCCAACGAACTCACACTTACGATCTCTCCAGATCTAGTTAAGTAAAGAGTCAGACTCATAGCACTTCCTTATACATTTCAATAAAGAGGAGTATGAACATTCTTATTCAGATTACAAGGACAGACTCCTATATATATAAATACACATACATACACACAGACAATAAATATCTATATATAGATAATGTAATATATATATATATATATATATTATATATATATATATATATATATATATATATGAATAATTATCACATCACCGTGATTCATATAAATTATTCGAGCTACAAATGTCCTTTAATATCTAATTCGCTCTACCTTGGAACTGGATATATTCTAATATATGTAACATTAAAATATATTAGAATAACAATGATAAGGGCTTTGCTGTTCTCTAAAATATAATTATCTCCATAATATATAATACAGTTCAACGTAGGCGGTTGCTCTGAAGTCTGAGAGCTTGATATATATATATATATATATATATATATATATATATATATATATATATATATATATAAATATATATACATATATATATAAATATATATATATATATATATATATATATATATAATATCACATCACCGTGATTTATATAAATTGTTCGAGCTACAAATCTCCTTTAATATCTAATTCGCTCTACCTTGGAATTTATATATTTTCATATAT
>NC_087213.1:15319879-15349879 GCF_015104395.2 Macrobrachium nipponense | reverse complement strand
CATCAACACACTGAAAACTAAGGCTTTTCCATGTGACAGCTTCTCTTCAATGCTCACTTTTATGACGTCTTTCTTTCTTTCTATGTTGTGTTCTTTATGATACAGGAATGGCGCAGCATGAAATTTTCCAAATTCATCTCTCTTTTTCTCACTCTTTTATCCATTCTTAATGCTTTATTCCATTCCATAGGACGCCATATGAAATGATCCAAATCCATATTTCTCTCTCTCTCTCTTTCTTCCTCTCTCTCCGTTCTCTTATTCTTTTCCCCATTCTTCATGCTTTCTCATAAAGTCAACTGGCCTTTCGACTACTCTTCGTCTCCTGATTCTCAGCCAGCTCTTCTGTGCCATTTCCAATACTCCTGACCCTTCGTATACTGTGAGTTGTGTCTTGATATCTCAGACCAACCTTATTACATAAGACGTTCTTTCAACTCGACCCTAAATCTGTAGTACCTATTGCACTTTCTCTCGCGATGCTGAGTGATCTCATAACATCATTGCTAACTCTTTCCCTTACACCAAACGCAGTCCATTCATTGTACATGCTGCATTATTAAACGCCGCGGTTCTTATTCACCTGACACTTCTGACCTAGACAACTTTTTTCAGTGGTGAGTAAATAATGAAGCTTTGAGAAATTGGCTGTTCGGACTACCGTGAAATTCCTTTTATATGTATGCACACAATATATATGTGTGTTGCAGACACATACTTATATACACACATCCATAAAAAAATATATATATTATATATATATATATATATATATATTATATAATATATATATATATATATACGTGGGTGTGTATACTTATATCAGTAAACTTATTTCAGTGTAATTTAAATGAATGGATACATTCATTTAAATGACATTGGGTGAGAAAATCTTTACTAATTTAATATGGCTTCAAAAAAAATAGTATAGTTGCAAACTGTTTTTTTTTTCTCGAGTTAAAAAGGAACCAAAGTCATTAAGATATATTGGGTAATTCTGATATGCATAAGATAAGTCATAACCTTACTTTGGCCTCTGGAAACATTTGTGTAAAATCATATTGAATTTTTTTTAATATAGAAGGATTTTTGAATTCTTCATGACAATCTCAATGAAGACTTTATCGCATTATATTTTCATTTAATTAACACAAACGCATACACATACATATATATACATATGTGTAACTAGAGTATATAAATTCATTCCATATTTTTATATATACATATATTATATGAACATACATATTAATACAATATATATATATATATATATATACATATATATGTATATGAGTATATAGATATATATATATATATATATATCTATATATATGTATATATATATATATATAATATATATATATATATATATATATATATATATGACTGGTAAAAGTGTTCTGTAACAACAGAATTCCATCTAATAAAAGGAGCCCATAAAAACACCAAAATGTAGAGAGAAAAGTACTATATTTCAGAGACTGCTGTCTCTCTCTTCAGGTATATGAATGAGAAAAGTTTACAGAAAAGGTGGTATTTTATACCAAGAGATTCGTCCACAAGTAAGCCAATTTAGGTCACCCCCGCTGATAATCTCCTTTAATCTTCTTAAGCGTTGGTTGAATGAACACTGCGTCGACGATGTCTGATGTCGCCAATTCCCTTTTGAGATGTTTCATTACCTGCTTCTCTTTTATGAAAGGCCTATTCCATCATTTGACTCTTGTACCGGCAGTTGCTGCTATAAATTACACGTGACATATTCCAGTTTATTGCCTATTGGTTATGGTTTGAAAAAAATTTTTTAAAATTTAAAAAAACATTTATTATTGAAAAAAATTGAAATACCGAGTTCTGTTGTCCATACCTAACTGACCGTTTGTGTTGTATTAATCTCTGGGGAAGTGATTTACCTGTAAATCCGATGTAAGATTGGTCACAGTCCTGGCATGGGATCTCATATACCCCAGAGTCTTTGGGCGATGTCTTTTGTTGGACGTTAATCAGGGATTTGGCTAAGGTATTTGGGTAGGTAAATGCAAAAGGGTTGGATTTCCCAAGGTGTGAGTTACTCTCTTAATCGTCTCCAGGTGGGGAATTTTTATTTTATTGTTGGGTGTGTCTCTGGTCTTGTCTTTAGGGGTCGGTAGAAAATTACGTTGTTTGCTTTTTTGAATTGCTTTCTCAATTATATGGTCAGGATACTTTAAAGATGAAAGTTGCTTGCGAATTAGTTCAAATTGCTTTTTCCAGGAAATCTGGGGAACAAATTCGTAAGGCTCTTAGGAATAGGTTTGCTGGCTAGACCTATCTTGATAGTATTGTCATGATAGCTAAAGTAGTGAATATATGAAAGTGAGAACGTTTGGTTTCTGTATATGGTAAATTTGTATTCTGTCGTGTCTCTGATTATTAAAACATCAAGAAAAGGAATTTTGTTGTCTGTTTCCCATTCAACTTTAAATTTGATGCTGGGCACTAATGCGTTTAATTTTGAGAGGAATTCATTAAAATTACCCCACTTATTATCCCAAAATGTTAGTATGTCATCCACGTATCTCATCCACAGCATGTTTTGGGTTTTATTGCATTTATTACTGTAGTTTCAAAGTATTCCATGTACAGATTGGCTAAAATAGGACTTAAAGGACTACCCATACTACACCCAAATTTTTGCTTGTAGAATGATTCCCCGAATGAAAATACGTTATTAGATGCACATAATTCAACTAACTTTATTATTTTGTCAAGTGCCAAAGGGAAATGATCTGAATAGGGGGGATATTTTTCTCCTTAAAACTGAAGAACGTCCTGTACTGGTACTTTTTGTGAATAGGGAGTCTACGTCAAGGGGCTTAAAAGTTTTATGTTGTGAAGTGGTATATGTGCTTCTCTGAATTTGTGACAAAAGTCTTCCGAATGTTTGATGTGACTGGGAGAAAAAGTGCCTAAAAAAAAGGAGAAAGGAGGCCAGCTAACCATTTAGAAATTTTGTAATTGAAAGCTCCGGCGCATGAAACGATGGGTCATGAATGGAAGATTGTTCTCTTTTGTGAGTTTTGGAAAAGACCATAAACAAAAGTTAGGGTAATTTTAGGATTAATTATCTTTAAATTTCTCTAATAGTTCAATACTCTTTTTGTCTTGGCCAATTAATCTTACTTTCCGAAAAAATTCTGTGGGAACGTTCTGGAGGGGATTTTTCGTCAGTTTTTCGTAAGTATTTGTGTCGCTAAGGAGCTGGTTGATTTTGTCGAGGTAGAAGTCTTTGTCCATTATTACAATTTTGCCGTCTTTGTCGGATCTACTTATTATTAACATCTAACTTTTTTAGCGAGTGGATGGCTATCATGAATCTGCGGGGAACAGGATATTTCTTATGAAGGTCAGTTAAAGCATTTAGTAACACTCCTTTTAAACATATCTCTTCACGGCTGTAGTTTTTGTCAGATATGAATTTATCAAAAGCCACTATGAAGTCTAGGTTGTTTTTGCGGTCTGGCATTAGGGCAAAGGATAAGCCTAAATTTAAAACTAAATGTTGATTTACAGTAAGGGGGTTGTTGGATAAGTTTAAAGAAAAAACTTTGTCTTGTTGTTCAAGATTATTCCATGCGCTATTATCTATTAGGTTATTTAACTTGCGTAAAAGTCTGTTGGAATGAGTCACGCTATTATAGGCAGCAATGTCGGAACAGAATGAAATCAGATACCTGTATACGTGGTCCGTAGTGAGGAGGCGAAGATTAGATTGAGTTCCATATATCACTCTGAGTAGCACGAAGATGTCGTATTCTCGTATTGGTGATTCTTTCTTCAGGAAAATCTTGTGTGATAGAGGGAAGGGGTTTGATTGCAGAGTCCATCTCCCGAATCCGTACATTTTTGGAAGTACTTGTTCTTTGAGGCATTCTTCCAAAAGTGTTTTTGGTTTTTCAGCCGGTGTAGCTGTTCAGTTCTTTTTTTCAAACTTGCGGAAAACTGGCTTGACTTCTGGAAGTGAGTGAAGAATCGTGGAAAGGCGGTTGAATTCGCCATTAATGGGGTCTGACAATGACTGGTAAAAGTGTTCTGTAACAACAGAATTCCATCTAATAAAAGGAGCCCATAAAAACACCAAATGTAGAGAGAAAGTACTATATTTCAGAGACTGCTTGTCTCTCTCTCAGGTATATGAATGAGAAAAGTTTACAGAAAAGGTGGTATTTTATACCAAGAGATTCGTCCACAAGTAAGCCAATTTTGGTCACCCCCGCTGATAATCTTCCTTTAATCTTCTTAAGCGTTGGTTGAATGAACACTGCGTCGACGATGTCTGATGTCCAATTCCCTTTTGAGATGTTCATTACCTGCTTCTCTTTTATTAAGGCCGATTCCATCATTTGACTCTGTACCGGCAGTTTGCTGCTATAAATTACACGTGACATATTCCAGTTTATTCTATGGTTATGTTCATTTTTTTTTTATATGATTTGAAAAATAGCCGAGTTCTGTTGTCCATACCTACTGACCGTTTGTGTTGTATTAATCTCTGGGGAAGTGATTTACCTGTAAATCCGATGTAAGATTGGTCACAGTCCTGGCATGGGATCTCATATACCCCAGAGTCTTTGGGCGCACTGGGTGCTTTTGTTGGACGTTAATCAGGGATTTGGCTAAGGTATTTGGGTAGGTAAATGCAAAAGGGTTGGATTTCCCAAGGGTGTGAGTTACTCTCTTAATCGTCTCCAGGTGGGGAATTTTTATTTTATTGTTGGGTGTGTTTCTGGTCTTGTCTTTAGGGGGTCGGTAGAAAATTACGTTGCTTTTTGAATTGCTTTCTCAATTATATGGTCAGGATACTTTAAAGATGAAAGTTGCTTGCGAATTAGTTCAAATTCTTATTCCAGGAAATCTGGGGAACAAATTCGTAAGGCTCTTAGGAATAGGTTGCTGGCTAGACCTATCTTGATAGTATGTCATGATAGCTAAAGTAGTGAATATATGAAAGTGAGAACGTTGGTTTTCTGTATATGGTAAATTTGTATTCTGTCGTGTCTCTGATTATTAAAAAATCAAGAAAAACCGAATTTTGTTGGCTGTTGCCCATTCAACTTTAAATTTGATGCTGGGCACTAATGCGTTTAATTTTGAGAGGAATTCATTAAAATTACCCCACTTATTATCCCAAAATGTTAGTATGTCATCCACGTATCTCATCCACAGCATGTTTTGGGTTTTATTGCATTTATTACTGTAGTTTTCAAAGTATTCCATGTACAGATTGGCTAAAAATAGGACTTAAAGACTACCCATACTACACCCGAATTTTTGCTTGTAGAATGATTCCCCGAATGAAAATACGTTATTAGATGCACATAATTCAACTAACTTTATTATTTTGTCAAGTGCCAAGGGAAATGATCTGAATAGGGGATAATTTTTCCCTTAAAAACTGAAGAACGTCCCTGTATGGTACTTTTGTGAATAGGGAGTCTACGTCAAGGCTTAAAAGTTTTATGTTGTGAAGTGGTATATGTGCTTCTCTGAATTTGTGACAAAAGTCTTTACCTACCCAAATACCTTAGCCAAATCCCTGATTAACGTCCAACAAAAGACATCGCCCAAAGACTCTGGGGTATATGAGATCCCATGCCAGGACTGTGACCAATCTTACATCGGATTTACAGGTAAATCACTTCCCAGAGATTAATCCAACACAACGGTCAGTTAGGTATGGACAACAGAACTCGGCTATTTTCAATCATATAAATGAACATAACCATAGAATAAACTGAATATGTTACGTGTAATTTATAGCAGCAACTGCCGGTACAAGAGTCAAATGATGGAATCGGCCTTAATAAAAGAGAAGCAGGTAATGAACATCTCAAAAGGGAATTGGACATCAGACATCGTCGAGCAGTGTTCATTCAACCAACGCTTAAGAAGATTAAAGGAAGATTATCACAGCGGGGGTGACCTAAATTGGCTTACTTGTGGACGAATCTCTTGGTATAAATACCACCTTTTCTGTAAACTTTTCTCATTCATATACCTGAAGAGAGAGACAGCAGTCTCTGAAATATAGTACTTTTCTCTCTACATTTTGGTTTTGGTGTTTTTATGGGCTCCTTTTATTAGATGGAATTCTGTTGTTACAGAACACTTTTACCAGTCATTGTCAGCCCATTATGGAATTCAACCGCCTTTCCACGATTCTTCACTCACTTCCAGAAGTCAAGCCAGTTTTCCGCAAGTTTTGAAAAAGAACTGAACAGACTACACCGCTGAAAAACCAAAAACACTTTTTGGAAGAATGCCTCAAAGAACAGTATACTTCCAAAAATGTACGGATTCGGGGGAGATGGACTCTGCAATCAAAAAACCCCCTTCCCTCTATCACACACGATTTTCCTGGAAGAAAGAATCACCAATACGAGAACGACATCTTCGTGCTACGCAGAGTGATATAGGAACTCAATCTAATCTTCGCCTCCTCACTACGGACCACGTATACAGGTATCTGATTTCCATTCTGTTCCGACATTGCTGCCTATAATAGCGTGACTCCATTCCAACAGACTTTTACGCAAGTTAAATAACCTAATAGATAATAGCGCATGGAATAATCTTGAACAACAAGACAAGTTTTAAAACTTATCCAACACCACCCCCCTTACTGTCAAATCACATTTTAGTTTAAAATTTAGGCTTATCCTTTGCCCTAATGCCAGACCGCAAAAACAACCTAGACTTCATAGTGGCTTTTGATAAATTCAATATCTGACAAAAACTACAGCCGTGAAGAGATATGTTTAAAAGGAGTGTTACTAAATGCTTTAACTGACCTTCATAAGAAATATCCTGTTCCCCGCAGATTCATGATAGCCATCCACTCGCTAAAAAAGTTAGATGTTAATAAGTAGATCCGACAAAGACGGCAAAATTGTAATAATGGACAAAGACTTCTACCTCGACAAAATCAACAGCTCCTTAGCGACACAAATACTTACGAAAAACTGACGAAAAATCCCCTCCAGAACGTTCCCACAGAATTTTTTCGGAAAGTAAGATTAATTGGCCAAGACAAAAAGAGTATTGAACTATTAGAGAAATTTAAAGTAATTAATCCTAAATTACCCTACTTTATGTCTTCCCAAAACTCACAAAGACAATCTTCCATTCAGACCCATCGTTTCATGCGCCGGAGCTTTCAATTACAAAATTTCTAAATGGTTAGCTGGCTCCTTTCTCCTTTTTTAGGCACTTTTTCTCCCAGTCACATCAAACATTCGGAAGACTTTTGTCACAAATTCAGAGAAGCACATACCACTTCACAACATAAAACTTTTAAGCCTTGACGTAGACTCCCTATTTACAAAAGTAACAGTACAGGACGTTCTTCAGTTTTTAAGGGAAAAATTATCCCCCTATTCAGATCATTTCCCTTTGGCACTTGACAAAATAATAAAAGTTAGTTGAATTATGTGCATCTAATAACGTATTTTCATTCGGGAATCATTCTACAAGCAAAAATTCGGGTTGTAGTATGGGTAGTCCTTTAAGTCCTATTTTAGCCAATCTGTACATGGAATACTTTGAAACTACAGTAATAAATGCAATAAAACCCAAAAACATGCTGTGGATGAGATACGTGGATGACATACTAACATTTTGGATAATAAGTGGGGTAATTTTAATGAATTCCTCTCAAAATTAAACGCATTAGTGCCCAGCATCAATTTAAAGTTGAATGGGAAACAGACAACAAAATTCCTTTTGCTTGATGTTTTAATAATCAGAGACACGACAGAATACAAATTTACCATATACAGAAAACCAACGTTCTCACTTTCATATAATTCACTACTTTAGCTATCATGACAATACTATCAAGATAGGTCTAGCCAGCAACCTATTCCTAAGAGCCTTACGAATTTGTTTCCCCAGATTCCATGAAAAAGAATTTGAACTAATTCGCAAGCAACTTTCATCTTTAAAGTATCCTGACCATATAATTGAGAAAGCAATTCAAAAAGCAAACGTAATTTTCTACCGACCCCCTAAAGACAAGACCAGAGACACACCCAACAATAAAATAAAAATTCCCCACCTGGAGACGATTAAGAGAGTAACTCACACCCCTTGGGAAATCCAACCCTTTTGCATTTACCTACCCAAATACCTTAGCCAAATCCCTGATTAACGTCAACAAAAGACATCGCCCAAAGACTCTGGGGTATATGAGATCCCATGCCAGGACTGTGACCAATCTTACATCGGATTTACAGGTAAAATCACTTCCCCAGAGAATTAATACAACACAAACGGTCAGTTAGGTATGGACAACAGAACTCGGCTATTTTCAATCATATAAATGAACATAACCATAGAATAAACTGGAATATGTCACGTGTAATTTATAGCAGCAACTGCCGGTACAAGAGTCAAATGATGGAATCGGCCTTAATAAAAGAGAAGCAGGTAATGAACATCTCAAAAGGGAATTGGACATCAGACATCGTCGACGCAGTGTTCATTCAACCAACGCTTAAGAAGATTAAAGGAAGATTATCAGCGGGGGTGACCTAAATTGGCTTACTTGTGGACGAATCTCTTGGTATAAATACCACCTTTTCTGTAAACTTTTCTCATTCATATACCTGAAGAGAGAGACAGCAGTCTCTGAAATATAGTACTTTTCTCTCTACATTTTTGGTGTTTTTATGGGCTCCTTTTATTAGATATATATATATATATATATATATATAGATATATATATATTATATATATATATAATATATATATTATATATATATATACACACGCGCGCGTAAAGTCACGTTTTTACGCAGGCGGCAAGAATTGATGCGCACTCGTAGAGGCTTTGAACTAATCCCTTTTTTTTGTCTCTTTTTCTCTCTTCCTCTCCACAGATAATGTCGTCACTGGGATGCGTGGGACCATCAATGCTCCAGAAAGAGTGGTAAAGAAACGAATGCCCATCGGATGAAGGTGTTGAACGAACATTAATTTTGTATTTTCTACGAACATGAATTCATTCTGGTGACTTAAAACATACTAAAAAAAAAAAAAAATATCAGAGTGCGTCCGAGAGTTGAGATTTAAAATATTTTTGTATCCTCCTTTTTGGCTTCGCCTAATTCAGACCTACGTCGAGGAGGAAATAAGAGAGGAAAAGTAAAAGTCTGATTCCTAATATTCATTAATATGAAAAATGAAAGCCTGATCTTTATGGAAAGACCGAAATAACCTTCAGGCTATTGAGAAAGGATTTGGGACACCATTTATCACCACCATCGCCATCACCACCTTGGGCGGAAAGGCGTCTCTCTCTCCTCTCTCTTCACCTACGCTTCCTCTTTCTCTCCTCTCTCTCCTCTCTCTCTGCGCTGCTTCTCCTTCTTCGTTCTCTCTTTTGCCTCCTCCCTCTCTCTCTCTTCATCTCGTGCTGTGCCTAATCCTTCCCCGGGGCACTACTTCTTCCCTCTGCCTTCGCCTTTATTCTCGTCCTCCTTGCCTTCCCGCTCGCAGGCCATCTCTTAAATTCTTGTTCTCTCTCTTTCTATTCCTCGAAGTCCTTCCCCTGCATTCTTCTCCACCTTCTGCTGTCCATCTCCTTCACTCTGCTCAATTTTCCGTCCTATTTACTCCTTCCTCCTTTCTCCTCCTCCTCCTCCCGTATTCTTCTCTTTCCTAATACACCGTCGACCACTCTTCTTCTTCTCCTTCTCGCGCCTGTGACCCATCACAAAAAAAAAAAAATAAATAAATAAAAAAAAAGGAAAAAAAGGAAAAAAAGGGGAAAAAAATCGACGGTTTGCGATATGGTGCCGGAGAAGGGCTTCGCGATTCGGACTTTCCTTTGTATCTCCTGCTGTGTGACAACGCTGAAAGCAGGTAAGAATAATTCATTGTGCTAAAAAAAAAAAAAAATAAAAAAAAAAAAACAAAAAAAAAAAAAAAAAACAAAAAAAAAAAAAAAAAAAAAAAAAAAAAAAAAAAAATAAAAATCCACAATCCTCGCTAGAGAGCGCAGGAGAGATTTAAACCGCCCTCCCCCCCGCTAGGATTTAAGGATATGCGCCATAAAGGCTAATGGGATTGGATTTAAGGCATTGCATTGTTAAAAGGATAATGGAATTATATTAACTGAAATGTCTCATGCATGCAAAGGCGCATTTCATTATGGCTTGCACATAGGATTAACCCCGGTGATCTGTAGCAATATCATCTCTATTTTCTATTTTTTATTGAACTAATAATAATATTTTTAACAATGAATCACTTTGATATATACGAATCTAATGCCTTTGATGTTTTTCAGTTGGATTAATGGATTACTTAAGCTCCTGCTACACCATTGCTGCTCAGTTATCTTCTATTCATTTATTCTCCTGTCAATTATTCTCAAACTAGTTTACATTTCTCTGTGGTGCTGAATAATTCAGATGCCAAACAACATGGCATTTCATTCTTCATGTTTATGGCTGAGAGTATCCCATTATTAACAAAATTCCAGTGCACTTGTATTTTGATGTTTCATTTTGCATGCTCTGTATATACTGATTTTCTATTTGTGTTATTTCATGATGTATATAAAATTCCTATTGGTTTTCTTAACTTTTTATAAATTTTTCCCACATCTGCGGTCTATTACAAAGCTTCAGAAATTAACTTCAATAAACATTATCCTGGGCTTCTCATTTATAATCCATAATGCTTGAAAAAAAAATCGCTCTAAGTTTCACTGAAAATCATTACGAATTAATGTGTATTTTATCAATTCATATTCGCTTATTCCCATTAACGCGTCGTTTCATCGTTTTATATCGTTTCCCATACACTTGTCGGGAGAAATGAATTAAAATATTGCTTGTTACGTATTTCCAATCATCCGCTGCGCATGGCAAAAAAATGGATTACCTATAGTTGGGATCGAATTGCGAAATCAGATTAAGTAGTAATATCTTTTGATAGCCATTTGAATCTGAATTAAAATGCATTTCGATTATGTCTAATGGCTTAAAATTTGGCCCGTTTGATGCTCTGTGTAATTCAATTTTCACCTGTAACCGAAAGCCGACGAGAAATTCATTACACTTTTCAGAACGAATTATTTCAGCACCGTTGCTCTTATGTTTCCGATCGCTTTTATTCCTTTAGTTCCGTCTTGTGTTACGTCTCCCTTCTGCACTTTTCGCATATCAACAACATCTTATTACGTTCGATTTCACAGTCTATATCTGAATTCTTATTTGCCCGAATAATCATACTGCTAACTAAATTGTATATGACATGATAGGAATATGCACAAAATCGTTTATTTTCGTTGTTGATAATTTTGTCCATTACTTTCCGTAAAGAAATATCTATATTAGTTTATATACGAATATTGTAGATAGGAGTATTTCAAACAAAATTCTTATTTTGATGGAAAAGAGTATTGCAAAATAATGATTCACGCCGATAGGAATACTGTCTGAAACGCTTATATTTATATTTAAATAGGTACATAATATTCTAAAACACTTACTCTGGTACAGATAAGGATTTAGTCAAAAGGTTTGGAATTCCCTGTATAAGGTCAGAATTAATTCTTTTATATTTTCACGAAGAGGAACAAGACTCAAAACAAAGTGATGTTTACTAACACAGGCATACAGGCATCATATAGTATATGTAAATATATATCTATATCTATATATACTATATATATACTATATATATATATATATATATATATATATATATATATATATATATATATATATATATATATATAACACATATATTGAAACAATATAAGAAAAAAAACATACGGCCCTAGGAGCTTTCGCAGGCGAAGTTACAACAAAGATTATAAAAGGTTCCAGCGTAAAAGTTGAGGGGAGGCAAAGAACGTCTTTGGAAACTTTAAAATTTAAGAAAAATCAATAACGGTGCATAACGCTATAATTCAGAGGAAAGGCAGGGGTTGCAATAACGAAGTTGCGAAGACAAGAGAGACACGTTACAGTATTAGGAAGAGGAGAAGGAAATGAAGAGGAACTTGAGGGACAAGACGCCAAGGGTCCGCGGAATTCTATTAGCAGAGGAATATCGTGATCATTTTCAAAAGGAGTAGTTCTGTGCGGAATGATGTGAATACAAGTACAAATTACATGACGGAAATCGAATCACTAATAAGAATGCAATTGGAGGAAATCAACTAACGGCTTTACAGAGCTGGGTTCGTTAATTACAGAATAAACGCGAAAGTACAAAGAATTTAAGAAATAATAGTAAAGGAGCATAGAGAAGAAAGGAATAACAGGATTATACTTAAATGATATGCTAGATTGACGAGTATAAAAAGGGTCCCACACTGAGGAGCTTAATTTTCTGCATGATCTCTAAGTCTTCAGAAGACAAGTATGGAAGAAACATCAGAAAGGATCAGTTTTCTGAATATGAGCAACTGGAACATTCTTATGTTTGTTTGTAGGGTGTTCTTAATTTGCATGGAACCAGTGGTTATTCAGCAACGGGACCAACGGCTTTACGTAACTTCCGAACCACGTCGAGAGTGAACTTCTATCATCAGAAATACACATCTCTAACCCCTCAGTGGAATGCCCGAGAATCGAACTCGCGACCACCGAGGTAGTACGCCAACACCATACAGACCACGCCACTGAAGCGGTACAATGTTGTTATGTTCTCCCCAATATAGCTTCTTTTCATAACGGATGGCGAGAGTAGGATTGTTGAGCAATGAATTAACAGTAAGGCGTCCGAATATTGGGGACAACATAACATTGTAGCGCTTCAATGGCGTCGTCTGTATGGTGTTGGCGCACCACCTCGGTGGCCGCGAGTTCGATTCTCGGGCATTCCACTGAGGGGTTAGAGATGTCTATTCTGGTGATAGAAGTTCACTCTCGCCGTGGTCCGGAAGTTACGTAAAGCCGTTGATCCCGTTGCTCAATAACCACTGGTTCCATGCAATTAAGAACACCCTACAAACAAACAAACAAACATAACAACGTTGCAGTTTCTCATCTTCACAAAAATCTGATCCTTTCTGATGTTTCTTCCATACTTGTCTTTTGACGACTTAGAGATCATGCAGAAAATATGGGCTGGTTAAATATTTTCCCCTTATAAAAGAAACAAATGAACGCTATTTTTTTTTTTAATACCTAGCTTTATTCTAGATAATGACGGAGTTTGGATACTTCAAGAAAAACGGGAAGTTGAATTTTATAAATTTGTGAATATTACAAATGAGCAGACGTGAAATGGTAAGAAACGCAACATGTATTTTGCAGCGATAGCGAAGATATATAAAGAGGGAAAAATAATGCATGAATGAATATAAGATTAACCTGCAAATGTTTTATCGGCGAAGTCGAGAGTGTGTGCTAAAAGCTTAAGAGGAGAAAAAGATAAAATATCCTTCTTCTGAATTATAGTCGAGGTTTAAGTGCATTCATTTGTTATCTCGCGGATGCTATATTCGATTTGCGGGGTTAAATTTAGAAGCTATATTTTTCCTTCTAAGAAATAAGAATTGATATCATTTTTGAATAGTTTTTTTAAAACTCTGATTCCTAGAGGTTTTCAAAAAAAAAAAAAAAAAACAAAAAAAAAAAAAAAATTAACCTCGATTAAATGTTTCCTAAGGTAAAACAGGAACTTCAATTAAATCTTACCCGGCTTTATAAAAAGATCTTCCATAAAAGAACTTCAAATCCCCAAGTTTAAAAAAGAATTAACACAGGCTAAAAAAAACTTAAAATAAATCTAACACAGGCTTTAAAAAAATCAATTATAATCTGAACCAGGTTTAAAAAAAGAACTTCAATTACATCTAATACTCTTTAGAAACAAATTCAAATTTAAACCTTACACAGTAGTACACAGATTTAAAACAAGACCTTCAATCAAATCTAACCCAAGCTCAGAGATCAAAAGAAAACGAGGGGAGTAAAAACACAAAAAAATTTCAGGAGGAACTCCTTTTCCCTTAGGAAACCGAATCCATTTAATGAGAGGAAAAGTAGCTTGAGGCTTCACCATCCTCAAACCCAGCTTACAACCGCCCCCCCCCCCCTCCCCCCACAACAAACCCGCCCCTTCCCTAACTCAAACCCCTCGAAGGACTCGATACCGATACATCAACTTAATAAAGAACTGCAGACCACACGCTTCTTATGTCACTTCTTGTTCCCAACAGGATTTACTTTAGAGCAAGGAATTCCCCACTTCAATACGAAGCCGTATTTCCTCGAAACGCCATCCAGGAACGTGACTGCGTTAGAAGGCCAGTCGGCTTACCTCCACTGTCGAGTTGCTCAACTTGGGGATAAAAAGGTGAGTGCGGTCTAGTTACAATTACTCACTAAGCACATATCTCTATATATATGGACAGAAATTTTACATTGATATAGTGTCTCGAAAAAATATAGAATTTATATAAGCTTTATACGTAAATATATATCTATCTATATATATATATATATATATATATATATATATATATATATATATATATATATATATATATATATATATAGATATAATATATGTTTCATGTTGTGAAATATTTCCATTCATTTATCGAGCTCCAATACTGCACATTATATAACGTGTATTTGTACATGTGGGTGTATGTATGGAGTATTTATATATATATATATATTATATATTATATATATATATATATATATATATATATATATATATATAATATATATATATATATATATATATATATATATATATATCTACATAGATATATATATATATATATATATATTATATATATATAGTATATATATAGTATATATATATATTTAAGTATATATTCACAATTATATATATATATATATATATAGTATATATATATATATATATATATATATATATATATATATATATATGTACACCACCCACTTTCATGTTGTTTTAGGTGCTGAATAAATTCATCCAGCAACCAACCCTAACAAATTCGATTTGCAATATCTAAAATATCAGACCGAACAAGAGAGAGCGAGCGCGCTAACACTTAATTGCTTTAACTCTTGTTACGAAACGGCTTTCAAGTTTTGACCCATTACTTCAAACCAAATGCAGTTTCCGGAATATTATTCTTCCTTTAAACGAAGACAGGAGTTACCAGATTAGATTATCGTCAGACTTAAGTAAACTAAAATTCTGCGAAGTGAACGATTCTTCCTCCTCCTCCTCCTCCTCCTCCCCTCCTCCTCCTCCTCCTCCTCCTCCTCCTCCTCTTCTTCCCCTCTTTTTCCCCGAAAGTCTGTTGCATCCTCCCAGGTACTGAGTTTGCTTCTTCATTAACTTTTGCTGATACCGTTCCTTGTCAAATCCTCTACTCCATTTGTTTATAATTCAGTTTCTTACTATTTTCACATTTATTCATCGATGACATGTATTCGGTAGCATTTTTCATAAAATAAAAACAACATAAATTATCTAAAGGTTTTCGTAATTTTTCGTTCGTTTTTATTTCAATTACAATGTCCTTCCTCGAGTGAAAAAAAAAATAACTTTGTCGATTATAATACAAAGACAACAGAAAAGATAATAAAACATAATTGCGTGTTATCACTGATCCTGTCTTTTGTTTTAATATCACAATGTCTTAAATATAATTTGTACCCGAAGAGAATATGCGACGCACTTCAGAATTCACAATAAAAGACAATTTGCCGTCTGCGTCAAGTCTTTATTGATACTTCACAGACGAATATATCTACAAGAAGCCTCACTTTATTATTAAATATCATTGACTCGGGACTTTATTGGAATATATTCACTACTTCACGCTCGGCTAGCAAAAAACTGAACGCAAAAAGTGAACGAAAAAAAATCCATTTTAAATTCTGGTCAGCTTCTGAATTTAAAAAGAAACTTATATAAACACAGAAACTTATATAAACACTGAACCAAAAAACTGGTGAATCAAAACGCGAAGTAATAAAGAAAGAAAATAAAAACTGAAGCATAACATAAAAAAAAAGAAGTAAAAACTCACTCGTGATATTGACAAGCAGATGAAATAAATAACGAATAAATTCAAAAATTAAAGGAACTTAATATAAATATGGAAAACGCCGACGAACCAAAATGAGGAATAATAAAGAATAAAACATGAAAAACTGACGCGTAACTAGAAAAAGAAAAGTAAAAACTCGCTCTTCATAACGAGAGGCCGATGGAATAAATAACGAAATCATTTTTTCTCAAGACGAGGATTCCTATTGTTACACCTGTGAGCTCTCCTTCGCTCACCTGTAATATCTGATTATCTTTCTTCGGGATCGCTAATAGGACTTCCGCCGAGGCAGATCTAATGGGAAGATTTTCTTGCCTGCCTTATCGATTTCTGGTCGGACATGTCCCAACCCCCCTTTTCTCTCTCTCTCTCTCTCTCTCTCTCTCGTCTCTCTCTCTTCTCTCTCTCTCTCTCTCTCTCCGCGGAATCTGGGGACATTTGGAATCGTACACTTACCGATTCGGGTCTGGACGGCTGAATATCCATGAAAGGACCTCTAGATTTCCTGGAAAAAAAATAATATTCTGAGTAAGTACTTTTATTTCCATGAAAAACATTGAATAAATAAAATTATACCGTCAATATTACTTCCCCCAATAAAACAAACTTGAAAATAATATCGGCAACATCATTTCCCCTAATAAAACAAACTTGAAATGCAACATGTAAGATCACGTATTGTATAAAAAAAAAGGCAAGTATGCAATAGTTTTTTAAACAAATTTTCAATCCAAATGATCTAATAGTGTTCCTATCAAAAGAGGCAATGTCACTGCTGGATATATCTAAAACAAAGTGAATAAACAAAGTATGATATGAAGTCATAAGATCAAATATTAAATATAGTAAAAAGAAACTGGGGAGCATTTTCTCCACTATTCACCATGGTGTAAGAATTTGTGGTGCAAAAATGTCCAATACATCTTCCTTGAGATCATTCTTACGAAAGAATACTGTGAACTTATTTTCTGATACATATCTTGTATCTTTAATTAAACGAAGAGAGAGAGAGAGAGAGAGAGAGAGAGAGAGAGAGAGAGAGAGAGAGCGCAGTGTATTATGAAACTTCTAACTTTGCCAACTGCAATACCTGTTCTAAAAAAAAAAAAAAGGGTCTTTTTTTTTTTTTTTTTTTTTTGGGGGGGGTTTTTTTTTTTTTTTTTTTTTTTTTTTTTTTTTTTAAGTTCCGATACATTAATCAGTGTAAACATCCCCGGGATATTCTCATGAGACTGCAGTTCATATTCCGGCGGAGAAGACGCATCGGTATTCTTCCATATAAATTTGTTGTTATCTTCATGTCTGGGAATTCTGGAGCAAACCGTCCTTTGTGTGAGCGTGGGAATATTGCGAGGATCAGCCGGGATTTTAGGGGTTCCCGAATTTCAGCAGATTCTGTCCTCTTCCTCCTGCGAAGGAATATCTCGGCCGTTTCTTCACAGAGAAATACACTCCCTCTCTCTTCTTCCTCCTACTCTTTTCTGCAATTACGTGAGGCTGTACTTTCTTCAGAGAAAGCTTCCTTCTCTCCTCTTTACAAAGATGCAATAATACCGGATTTTTATCACCTGGAATCTCTCACTCTCAGTTTTATTCTCTTTCTTGCTTCTACGCCTTTCATCTACCGAGCAGCACAACACTATCTGTCTCCCGGCATTCGTCAAACGGAAAATACTTCTAAGTTTCCTTTCTAATTCCAAAGAATTTTACGGGAATTTCTTCATTGTAAAACAGTTATTTCTCTGTCTGCCGGCCAGACATTTTCTCTCTGTTGTTTCCCTCAAAAGGAGGCAAGAAATCATTGAAAAATTCTCCACTTCATTGGGGAGACCTTACCTTCTCACTATTTGATTCTGGCAACGATGCTTCTTCACTATTTGATCAACGTTTCCTGACCAGACCCGAAGAGTCCCGTTAACAAAGTTCCCACATACTATGCAACTACTACCTTATCAATTGAAATCCAGCATATCAACGTTATGGGCAACATAAAAAAAAAAACAAGGCGTGATGCGACTTCCAGCTTACTCGGGACGCGTGCAAGATATTCCCTTAACGCATAAGTTGTAAACATTTCCTAATGAAGTGAAGTGATCTTTATAATTAATACTCATACTTAGTACAACTTATACTAACAAGAAGGATCAAATAAAGAGAACACAAACACGTTCATATACTCAGTTATAAATGGAAACGCAAAGTAATGGAACAGAAACATAGCCTACACTCAGTACACAAAATAAATTAAAACATGCTCAAATCTACGGTCAAATTGAGCCCTGTTTCACCAACGAAAATTAAAATAAATATGGTATATTTTATTAGAAATAATTGTTCTGTACTGATTGGCATGCAAATGATTTATTTTTTACATTTTCATTCTTATAAATAAATCATAAATATCCTGAAATTCCTGTATCTTTAACTCGATGTGAAACACCTTTTTTAGACCTTCTTAAGACTCCTCCACAGGGGCTTTCCTACACCCCAAAACAACAACAAAGTAGTTCGTAGGCTTACTTCCCAAGTAAGCAAAAAATAGCCAAGTCCTCTGGGCATGAGGGTGCTTGACCTGTGGCCTATTTCAATAGTCCAGGTTGTTCCTGCTACTGGTTCCTCGTTGGAGGAATTCGATTCCCCGCTCTCCAACGTGGAATCAGAGGAATTTGTTTCTGGTTATTAGAAATTCATTTTCGATATTATAAGATGGTTCAGATCCCACAATAGGCTGTAGGTCCCGTTGCTAGGTAACCAACTGGTTTCTAGCCACGTAAAAATATCTAATCCTTTGGGCCAGCCCTAGGAGAGCTGATATCCAACTCTGTGGTCTGGTTAAACTAAGATATACTTAAATTTTGTTCCTGCTACCCATTTAATTCTGACTGGATTGGTGGGTGGTAAGCAATGAGCGTTCAATGTACCCACGGTCTAGATTATGCACAGACCTAACAAACATGAGTCGAACGTTGCACCAAGTTACACACTTTGGCTGATTACATCTTCACACACATATGTATATATATATATATATATATATATATTATATATATATATATATATATATATATATATATATATATATATATATATATAGATATAGATGGATGTATGTATGTATAATATATAGTATATATATATATATATATATATTCTATATATTATATGTATATGTATATGTATATATATATATATATATATATATATTATATAACTATATATATAGATATATATATATATATATATATATATATGCGTGCCCACGTGAGAGCACAATCCATCAATGGCTCATCGAAATTCAGTGAGCTTTGGAATATAAAAATAAAAATATGCAGTCAATTCTGTATAACAATCTAGAGGACAATTCAATTTAGAAAAAAAAATATACGAAACGTATTGAAACGTACGTCTGGCGACAACAGGCAAAAGACAATCGATTTGCAAGAAAATAAAGCGAAAAAGTATTTTTTAAATTCATATCTTACTGGCATTATCTTTTGTGACTGCACGTAATTACTGATAATTTTAAAAATATAGTAAGTGAAGGCATAATTATTTGGTAATACATAGCGTACGATTGTTGCTTATATTCGTCGTAAGTGATTGTTCCGGGTTAGTGGTCTCTAATTTGCCAGACGGAATACAGAAGAGTGAACAGAAAACCATTATCGAGGAATCAGTCTGCAATGGCAAAACGAATCACATGCCAACAAAGCGCAAATACTAAGTGAGGTTACTTCCTTCGTGCATACACACGTACATAAACTCTGACACAAACACATACACGCTATATATATATATATATATATATATATTATATATATATATATATATATATATATATATATTTTATATATATATATATTAGATATAGATATTAAGATATAACTATATAAATATATCTATATTATAGTATAAGATATATATATAATATATATATATATATGTGTGTGTGTGTGTGTGTGTGTGTGTGTGTGTGTGTCTGTGGTCAGAAAATAACAGACATAACTGAAAAGCCTAATCCGCCATTAGATACAAAAATAAGATAATTAGTAGATAACTTTAGTACTTCATTAATTAAGATAAGACTAATCCAAGGATAGATACGACAGTAATTAGTTATCTACGAGACAGGAGGAAGTAGTATTAAATGTTGATAAGAATAAATCACAAAGTATGACTGCTGTTCAGATTGATGTAACATTAACTGGGTTCACCAGTTTTATTGTCACTGAGGATTACAGTTTTGAAATGATTAAAATTTGATGCATTGCATAGCGATTGCATTTTTGTTAACTGAAGCATCACATTTTACTCTGCAGACATGGAAATTCTACATTTTCTGGTCTCCTATTCATAAACAAAGTAAGAGATTTATAACATAGTGGTAAAAATAGAGCAGTGTTTTACAGGCTCAAACATTCAAGGTATATTATAAATATATATATACACACACACACACACACACACACACATATATATATATATATATATATATATATATATATATATATATATATATATAGATATAATATATATATATATATATAGTATATATATAATATTCCCGTTTCGAGTAATTTATGAATGCATGCGGCCTGAAGTAACTTGTCCAAATTACAAAAATCTGGTGTTTTTCTCCGGAATCATTATTCCCACACTTATTTCCAGTGAAAATCCCTCAAACAATCAGTCAGAAGTATTTTCAGGCACGGGAGATTCTTTTAAAACAAGCGACGACTCGGAAAGGGGGACGAAAGTGGCAAAAACGTAAAGAGACGTCGTGGGAGTCGTAAATACTTTGAAACCTCAACGCCGTTAATAGAGAGTAGCTATTGAGGCGAATCGAATCCTATAAAGGGTCGTCCCTGAACGCATTTGAAACCGCTGGAGTCCGGGAGATTTCGAAAGTGTTGGAGAGTAAAAAGGGGAATAAAAAAAAAAAGTATTCGGGTTTATTTGATCCGTTTGCGAATTCCCTAAGACGATAAGTTCGAAAGCACAGTATTTCACGAGAAAAAAGAGCGTGAGAGATAGGGTTCTTCATCATGAAGAGAGATAGATTGAGCGGTGAAATTTTAATTTTCCAGATGGGTTTCACACTCCTGCGAAGAATATTAAATTCCATTATCTGCTCGCCTTCGTTTTCAATGACCGACTGAGGATATGCGACAGACGGGATATTTTTATTATTATCGATTCAATCATTATTTTTAGTGAGAGTTAGCACACACACACATAAATAATACCAAAACTGGCTGAGAGATAAACGTAATAATCCGATGATTCTTAATAAAACAATCTTTTACTTTTCAGACATCTAACTACCTTATGTATATACTTTATCTATAAAAATCGTGCGTGTGAATGCGCAATTCTATTTCTACATCCTATGATAATAAATATTTGGGTACCTACTCCCATGCATTCAGAAACATCATCTCCTATATCATCTATAAAAAAACATAAAATAGATCACTGATCACCTCATTCGCAAATCTTCATTGTGCACGTTCTAATATCAAAGACAGCATACAAGCGGATATGGTTACAAAATAATCCTGTATGTTGATCATTTACAAAGGACTGTTGATTTATCGATTTATATCTTTGTGACGCCATCTCCCCCCCCCCCCCCTTTTTTTTTTATAGGTGTCGTGGATCAGAAAACGTGACTTACATGTGTTGACCTCCGGAGTTCACACCTTCGCTTCCGATGAGAGGTTTTTGGCCTTACACGCTGATCGCTCAGAGAACTGGACTCTCCATATCAGGTAATCAGTGAGAGAGGGAGGGAGAGAGAGAGAGACTTTTCTACAAACAAAACGATACTTCCATGAAACATCAAAAAGTATATCTTTGTTAAGTAATAATGAGAGAGAGAGAGAGAGAGAGAGAGAGAGGAGAAAGAGGGAAAGAAAGAGAGAGAGAGAGAGAGAGAGAGAGAGAGAGAGAGAGAGCTTTAAAGGTACATCAGATACCCCTACGACAATCATGCCCCATTACATTACGGACAAGGGGAAACCTGGAGAGAGAGAGAGAGAGAGAGAGAGAGAGAGAGAGAGAGAGAGAGAGAGAGAGAGAGGGGGGGGTTCTTTTAAAAGTACCTCAGATACCCATACGACAGACGCTTAGGAAGTAAGAGAGAGAGAGAGAGAGAGAGAGAGAGAGAGAGAGAGAGAGAGAGAGAGAGAGCTCTGAAAGTACATCAGATATCTGTACGACATAGAGACAACACTACATTACGAACAAGGAGAGAGAGAGAGAGAGAGAGAGAGAGAGAGAGAGAGAGAGAGCTAGCTCTAAAAGTACATCAGATATCACGACAACATTCACACGACATTACACTAGGGACAAGGAGAGACAGATCGATAGAGAAAAAGAGGGAGGCAGACAGTGTGAGAGAGCGTTTTAAAAATTTATAATTTATCACAACAACATTCTCGCATGAATACATTTCCGCAATGAAATGAACGCTATGAAATATTAAAGTAACACAGATCTCTGGTTATTCAATAACAGTGTAACACACTGTTTTATAGACTGAAATTATTATAATATATATACATATGTATACATATATATATATATATATATATATATAATTATATATATATATATATATATATATTTATTGTGTGTGTATGTATATATGTGTGTTTTATAGTTTCATCTGTATACTATACCCGGGTCATTCCTTCGTCCTTTTAACCCTGGTTTGCATACATGGTTTTTATTACAGGTTCAGCCAGGCGCGGGATTCCGGGGAGTACCAATGTCAAGTTAACACGGACCCAAAAATATCGATGCTTTTTACTCTCACGGTCAAAGGTAACGGTAATCGGATGTTGCTTAGTATTCATGGACATTGCAGATGCATTAACGCAGCCCCAAAGTGTCATATCCACACGGACCTATATGTACATTTGCTATAAATGACGCTTATAAATGCGTCGTGTGAAATGACTCGCAAACAGGAGCGGAAGAGTGGCTAACAATCTATATTTTGATCTCAATTTCCATTCATTTCCTTTGTGGTGCGAATGTATATGTATACTGATCTGTAATATGCTCTCAATTTTCATTCATTCCCTATACAATTATTCATTGTGAATAATGTGATTCATTTTCAAATAAAGTCACGTCACCCGTTATTATGGTATTTATCAAAAAATTATTCTTATGAAATTATAACAGAGCTAGAATCTATATGGGTATTTCTCAGGTAACTAATCCATCATTAATGTCCCATGTTTTTTAGTCTAAGCTTTATGATGAGTCATTAAAATGTATATAAAAAAGGATCAGATGAAACAACGAAGCCTAAAGAAACCCCTTCACTATTTAGACGGACCTTCGGATATAATACCTTCTTCATTCGAGTTTTGCCTTTCCAGAGGCCGCCACTCTGATGGACGGGTCTGATCAGAGATATGTGCGAGCGGGAAGCACTATTCAGCTCTCTTGCAAGACCTCCATTGCCTCTCAACCGCCAGGTGAGTTTCTGTTCAGGCACTGTTTATACACACAAATACACACACATACACATATAGTATGTACTAGTATACAAATACCGATAAAATCTGCTCAAAGATTATGGTAGTTTTATCAGCAAGACAAGTACAAATCTATCCTAATACTCAATACAAGTGCCTGCGAATATTATGACCAAAAACCTCACAATTATTTGTAGGTTCAGACAACAGAAGACACTGCCAAGAGAACATAAGAACTTGAGGCAAAAGAGCCCACAGAAACGTAATGCCGTTAGTACGAATACAGCTGCAAAGTAGAACTTCCTCGATCAAGCACAGATTCCACAACCGAGATTTAATTTGAGGTTGTATTATGTTTTCAAATAAATACTCAGATTTCAGCTACTTGCTACAAACACAATAAAAGAGTATATTTCATTTTCTAGTGTTCCACCAAATTCATTATTGTGGTTGGTGATATGAAGCTGCAAAAAAAAAAATTAGCTGTCTATATTTCACCAATCTAGATTTTTCTTTGCGGTAAACATTTGTCTTTGTGTGTGTATATATATATATATATATATATATATATATATATATATATATATATATATATATATATATATATATATATAATATATATATATATATATATATATATATATATAATATATTATATATATATATATATATATATATATATATATATATATATATATATAATATATATATATATATATATATATATATATATATATATATATATATATATATATGTATATAATTATAATATAATTAATTAAAAATATATAGAATAATTATATATATATCTATAATATATATATATATATAATTATATAAAATAATATATATATATATATTATATATATATCTATATATATATATATATATATATATATATAATAGATATATATATATATATATTCACCACCGTCAAAAAAAATGTATGTGCAAATCCACGCCGTTAAGAATTTTAATTTGAACTGTAATAGTTTACGAATAATTTTAATTCTAGGTGTTCATACAAAATTCTATACACTTCTCTTAAATCAAACAGCGAATGTTTTGGCAACATTTTGGTAAGAAATCTAGGAAAACGGGAACTTTCAGCCGGAGATGGTGAGTGGTGTCTAAACTTCATTCCACGTCTAAACTTTATTCCCTGCTTGACTGTAAAGCAAGACTCCACTGATCCTTTCCAGGTGTTATTCGCAGATATACAGATTCGGAAACAAATCTCTGTTTGCCTCGCAGACGTCTCCATCTTTATTTAGCAGACTCCGAAACAAGGCATTTATCTATCATCTATCTTTTCTAGGTCTGCTCTACTGGTACAGAGACTCGGAAATCCTTAGGCGCTCGGGGAGAGTGAACATCACGACACAGATGGAGAACGAGACAGTGAGCAAACTCATGATTCACGACGCGCGAATCAGCGATTCGGGGAACTATACGTGTTGGCCGACCAAATTTCTCCCGGCATCCGTCATGGTACACGTCATCCCAGGTGAGGAGGAATGTCGCGTCTTTCCTTTTCTTTTTCTCCTTTTTCTCGTTCTTTTCAAACGCCTTTATTCTTCAAATGGCGATGCCATACCGGTCATATAAAAAAAAATATTAGGGAAAGGATAAATCATTTTTAACCTCAAAGAGACCATGACTCTTATTCGGCTCAAACGTACTTTTAGCATTATTTTTTGTAAACTTCCTTCTATTCCATTCATTTTACCATTGAGTGAAATGGGTAATAATAATTCTGGTCATTTCTCTACTTACGTAAAGTGGTCAGTTGAGTCAAGATATCAACGCTTTCCTGAAAATAAGAAACACTTTTAATTTCCGACGTTCGTGTCTCCAGGAAATAAATAGTTGCCTGCTTTTAGTTGTTGTCAAAAAAGATGTCGTTACTTTAATAATGATTCAAAATAATACGCCTAAAAAGATTTTGTCGTAACTTTAATAATGATTCAAAATAACACGTTATTAAGTCCGGAGATTCAGAAGCTAATATTGCCTTTTATAAGACAGCTTCCGTAACACTCATTTTGTGATAAGATACTCCACACAATTCCTACAGGAATTCTTTCTTAACAATTCTCTGCTGAGCTGCTATATGAAAGCACGCGTAATATTTGCCTGTCATATCAAATGTCTTAAAACTATACTTAATAAAGCATTTAAAATATTTTACTCAGATCACAAGAAAACTTTGTGCTTTACTCTTCAACATCTCAGAGGCGAAGGAGTTAAAATCCTTGAACATGCATCCTTATTGAACTGTCATGTCATGTCTTAAACGTTCAACACTTTGTAAGCCTTTTAAATTAAATTCAACCAATCAGATCACGAGAAAACCGAGTTCTTCATTCCGAAGGATCTGGAGGCAAACCTCTCAAATTCACTGAAGATGTAGCCTTATTCTACATCAGTGGTTCCCAACGTAAAATGATTTTTAAGGGGCCCGTGGTGTGAATTGACCTTTAGGTTTCGCGTGAACATAAGAATTATATATCAGCATAGGGGGAATGAGGATTTTGGAGGCGACTATACTCTGTTTTTTTTTCCATCTGTTCATCCGCCTGTGGTGTTTGCGCATGGTAACACTGCGTCCCGGGCTTTAAATAATATCCTATTTCGAATATTAACAGTGTAATTGGCATACAGTAAATAATTAAAACACTTTTCAGTTGCGAATGTACACCCAGATATTCTTTTATTTACCTAAAACTTACGCATAGCGTAACTATCTAAAGCCCGGGATGCAGTGTTAACATAAGCAAACACCTCAGGGGGATGGGCAGTTGGAAAAAAACAGAGTATCGGTGGGGCATGGCTGAAAATAAGTTGGGAACCACTGATCTGCATTAACGTAACGAAAGTGACTTGACTTCAGTAACGAGCACCACAACCTTTCATTCTGCAGAGGAGAAAACGGCTGCCAAATCGCAGGGCGGAGGAAGCAACGGAAACAGCAACAGCGGTTCGACGACGACAGCCACGACTGCATCATCGACCGGTGCCCATCCAGTGCCCAGATGCCCCTGGATACCCCTGCTGGTGGTAGTGTTCTCTCAAGCCTATATCATGCCCGTCCACACAGGTCCGAGTCTTCTTTCGGGACCTTACAGATAGTTCGGTTCGCTCGTTCGCTATTTCATGGGTCCCAAACCAACTGATTCGACCTGACCTGACTTTTCCCACATCTCGATGACGATAAAAAAAGAGATAAATAAAAATGATCGTCTACTCGACTTTGAAATGGCACACTGCTTCAGAGCGGAGGTTGCTCAGTGCGCCTACTTTCGTGCCCAAGTTTTTTTTTTTATATATATATAGATCTTAAGATGAAAAGGAAACAATAAGCCGATAAAGACAAAGTGTTTATACTCGATAGTCTCTCTTCCATGATGTTTCGTGTCCTTTATCTGGGCTGCACGTGCTCAGTCCATTTGTATTCGGATTTAAGTGCATGGGTGTAACCTCGAAGAAGTATTCGAATCAAAACAAAATGTTTTCGTCGTTGTGTTGCATCTTTCAATGGAAGGTGACCGAGGTTTTGGTAAGCGGCTGAGTGTGTTGTTAGGGAGACTTTGTACTGCTTGTTAACAAGTGCTTCTTGGGGTAACATATAATGTACTGGAACGACTTATCACTGTACGCTATATTTTGTAAGGGTTTCTCTCTGTTTCAATATAATCGTTTGGTTTTCATCGTCTAAAAGAACACGCACAGAGGACAGAATTGATATTTCGCAACACTCAAAAAATAAAAAATACCCCTTTCTCTCTCTCTTCTCTCTCTCTCTCTCTCTCTCTCTGTATCACACACACATACACATTTTATTTACTTGTGTGGCTGACGAAACCCGCAACAAAAAATGGATGAAATAAAAGAAAAAAGTTAGTGGGCGTCTTTATCTACTCAAGTTTCATCCTTTGTGAGACATTTTATTTATTGCCTTACATTCCTTTCATTCCTTATGCCGGAGTTCCACGAAAGAAAGCAACCACACCTGACATATAGCCAAATTTACGTTTTCCAAGGATTGACAGTTCGATCATTGAACATTAAAACTGGTGTCCCAGGGAAATTGAAACAACTATCCTAAAAGACAAATTCCATAAGAAGACCTATTATAAATTATTACATATATATTTATATATATATAACTATATAAATATATATATTAATATATATATATATAAATATATATATATATATATCTATATATATATATATATACGTATATATTCATGTATACATGTGTGTGTAAATACAAACACGCACATAATGTACATGTATATGACTCTTGGAATGTTAACAGTAAAAGTTGAAACTCAAAATTCTTCACAGATAATTGAGACGTATGTAATGTATGCGTTGTTGACAATGGTGTCAAAATAAACATGGCAGTATAAATACTGTTTAAAAATCAAAGAGACTCCTTATAAATAATCAAAAGTGATTATATTACGAAATATAGGACAGTAACAGTTTATTTCTTTTTTAAAGAGAACTTTGATATGGATCTGTACGAAAGAACAGATGACTTTTATTTTGATATATACAAATTTTTTCTTAAGTAATCCAATCCTTAATATCAAAATAACTGGTATAGTATCGACAGCTAAAAGAGTTGTCGAAATAAAAGAATGAAGGCACGCTTGCAAGTATTTACATAATGGAGCAAGATATATAAATATATAACCTTTTTCCGACCTCTTCAAAAAGAATATTGCTAGATGCCATTCTTAAATGATATTCAAGTAAAAAAAAAGGACTTCGTTAACACAATACCAAAAATTTACGAATGAATAGGAGAGTTACTCTTTGCCCATTTTCCACATTATATCACTGGAAATACAGATGTCATTCACCAATGACTCGAATAACACGAAACTAAAATTCTCAAAAGAAGACTGGAAAAAGTTACCATTTTATTGGATAAACGACTCACTATACCGCTGCGGCAATAAATGATGAAACGAATAAAAATAATAAAACGACCAAACTTCCCCTAACACCAAACGACTCCAAAACCATAAGCCGTGGGTGGCATGTTCAGTATCTGAAACAAATCTCGAATTCCCATCAAAACCAATGACCCTGTTTTCTGTAAGTGCCAGTCTCCCCTCATGAGAAGATACACTCCGTCGAGCGAATAAAACCTTTTCCCGTTAACAAACCCATTAACACGCACCATCCCTTTTCACTGTATATAGCTTGCTCGATTTATAGCGGTCATAGACGGCGATCACTGTGAAGTGAAGGTTCCCGAGTCGATGGTGATAGCAATGAATAACTTCTTTGACCTGGCTGCGGAACAGCAGAGGAATGCAACGTTCAGATCTCAGGTAACTCGTCGCGACAGAACTTGGGTATTGACTTACATAATCTGATTCTGGATTCAGGAATCGGAACATTACCAAATTTTCTTTAGTGTTCAATCTACATCTGAGAAAAAGTTTTCTTCGGTATTCAATCTACATCTGAGGGAAAGTTTTCTTCAGTATCCAATCTACATCTGAGGGAAAGTTTTCTTCAGTATTCAATCTACATCTGAGGGAAATTTTTCTTCAGTATTCAATCTACATTTGAGGCAAAGATTTCTTCAGTATACAATCTACATCTGAGGGAAATTTTTCTTCAGTATTCTATCTAGATCCCAGAGAAAACACAAAAACGTGTTCCACAGACAGTCACCATTACTCAAAGAGTACTTTTTGACATACTTTGTTTCTGGGACAATGGACACTTTCATTTAAGTCCTTCTGAACTTTTAAGTTAAAGTCATCATTATGTTATTAAAAATGTTAACTGCATACATCAACTGGTAGGATTGTGGGAATTTCTCGAAAAGAAAATATTATCATAAGTCATATGACACCTGTCTTTCAGAAACATTTTAATATCCAAAATCACTAAGAGCTGATGTGTTAAAATACACACACCGATATAAAATAGTACACATGCAAACATACACACGTTGACTGAATATAAATTTTCAGAGCAAAAACAACCGGTACATTCACAGTGAATTTAATGATTGGTAAAAAAAATTAAAACCCATTGAAGTAAATACAGTCAGGTAAAGACACAGTTGGAAGGGAATCCATACTGCAAAATAATCGCACGTTTGGTTAATGAGATTCTCTCTTAACGCCATAAATCCATTTAATTTCCATGATCTCCCAGACTGATTCTTAAGATCTATCTGGAAAGGGATTTTGGAAACAAGGGGAACTGCTAAATGTGTGAATGGGCAATTTACCAAATCGGATAAACGTGCTCTTTCTTATATCTTCAAGTGTATATATATATATATATATATATATATATATATATATATATATATATATATATATATATATATATATATATATATATATATATATATATTATATATATATATATATATATATATATATATATATATAT
>NC_087213.1:15279879-15317379 GCF_015104395.2 Macrobrachium nipponense | reverse complement strand
TCCTCCTTTTTTTATCCTCGGCTGCCTCCTCTCCTCCATAACCCCCCCCCCCCCCGCCCCCCCAGCTCCTCCTCCTCAAGCGGTTCATCAAGACTTTTCCTCCATCTTCGGCTTCGGCGGCATCGACTCTTGGGTGCGCTCTTAACATGTACCAGGAAACCCTAAGAGACTTCCGTTAATGTACCTCTAATTCTTCCGATTCGTCATTTCCTTTCTATTTTCTACCCTTTTCTGGATATACCTTGTCACCTTTTCCATCGGGTCCATTCTTTTAACCTTGAGTTGATTTAGAATCTACTCCAACACGCAATCTAGTCCAGTATTTTCACATAAAGTTGATTTCAATTGAATATAGAATCTAGACCAACATTTCATCTGGTCCAGTCTTTTCTCCTTGAGTTAATTTCAATTGAATATAGAATCTAGTCCTACATTCCATCTTGTCCAGTCTTTTCCCCTTGAGTTAATTTCAATTGAAAATAGAATCGAGTCCAACATTCCATCTTGTCCAGTCCTTTCCCCTTGAATTGATTTGAATTGAAAATAGAATCTAGTCCAACATTCCATCTTGTCCCGTCTTTTCCCCTTGAGTTAATTTCAATTGAAAATAGAATCTAGTCCAACATTCCATCTGGTCCAGTCTTTTCCCTTGAATTGATTTGAATTGAAAATAGAATCTAGTCCAACATTCCATCTTGTCCAGTCTTATACCCTTGAGTTGAGCTCAATTGAATACAGAATCTAGTCCAACATTCCATCTCGTCCAGTCCCTTCCCCTTGAGTTGATTTGAATCGAAAATAGAATTTAGTCCAACATTCCATCTGGTCCAGTCTTTTCCCTTTGAGTTAATTTCAATTGAAAATAAAATCTAGTCCAACATTCCATCTTGTCCAGTCCATTCCCTAGAGTTGATTTCAAATGAAAATAGAATCTAGTCCAACATTCCATCTTCTCCAGTCTTTCCCCTTGAGTTGATTTCAATTGAAAATAGAATCTAGTCCAACTTTCCATCTTGTCCAGTCCTTTCCCCTTGAGTTGATTTCAGTTGAATAGAGAATTCCATCTTGTCCAGTCCTTCCCCTTGAGTAGATTTCAATTGAATACAGAATCTAGTCCAACATTCCATCTTCTCCAGTCTTTTCCCCTTGAATTGATTTCAGTTGAATACAGAATCTAGTCCAACATTCCATCTTGTCCAGTCTTTTCCCCTTGAGTTGATTTCAATTGAATACAGAATCTAGTCCAACATTCCATCTTGTCCAGTCTTTTCCCCTCGAGTTGATTTCAATTGAATACAGAATCTAGTCCAACATTCCATCTTGTCCAGTCTTTTCCCCTCGAGTTGAATCTATGTGGTCCAGTCTTTTCCACTTGAGTTGATTTCAATTGAATACAGAATCTAGACCAACATTCTATGTGGTCCAGTCTTTTCCACTTGAGTTGATTTCAATTGAATACAGAATCTAGTCCAACATTCTATGTGGTCCAGTCTTTTCCCTTTGAGTTGATTTCAATTGAATACAGAATCTAGACCAACATTCTATGTGGTCCAGTCTTTTCCCTTTGAGTTGATTTCAATTGAATACAGAATCTAGTCCAACATTCTATGTGGTCCAGTCTTTTCCCTTTGAGTTGATTTCAATTGAATACAGAATCTAGACCAACATTCTATGTGGTCCAGTCTTTTCCCTTTGAGTTGATTTCAATAGAATACAGAATCTAGACCAACATTCTATGTGGTCCAGTCTTTTCCCCTTGAGTTGATTTCAATTGAATAGAGAATCTAGACCAACATTCTATGTGGTCCAGTCTTTTCCCTTTGAGTTGATTTCAATTGAAAATAGAACTTAGTCCAACATTCCATCTGGTCCAGCCCATTCCCCTTGAGTTGATTTCATTTGAAAATAGAATCTAGTACAACATTCCATCTTGTCCAGTCTTTTCCCCTTGAGTTGATTTCAAATGAAAATAGAATCTAGTCCAACATTCCATCTTGTCCAGTCTTTTCCCCTTGAATTGATTTCAATTGAAAATAGAATCTAGTCCAACGTTCCATCTTGTCCAGTCCTTTCCCCTCGAGTTGATTTCAATTGAAAATAGAATCTAGTCCAACATTCCATCTTCTCCAGTCTTTTCCACTTGAGTTGATTTCATTTGAATACAGAATCTCGTCCAACATTCCATCTTGTCCAGTCTTTTCCCCTTGAGTTGATTTCAATTGAAAATAGAATCTAGTCCAACGTTCCATCTTGTCCAGTTCTTTCCCCTCGAGTTGATTTCAATTGAATATAGAATCTAGACCAACATTCCATCTTGTCCAGTCTTTTCCCCTTGAGTTGATTTCAGTTGAATATAGAATCTAGACAGAAACATTCCCATCTTGTCCAGGTCTTTTCCCCTTTGATGTTTGATTTTCCCCAATTGAGAATTAGAATCTTAGACCAACATCTCCATCTTGTCCAGTCCTTCCCTCTTTTGAGTTTGATTTCAATTAATACAATAAGCTAGTCCAACATTCCAATCTTGTCCAGCTAACTTCCTCGAGTGATTTCAATTAAAACTAGAACTCCTAGTTCAAACATTCCATCTTGCTCCCAGTACCATTCCCTTCGAGTTGATTTCAATTGAAAATTTAGAATTTCTAAAGTTCCACATTCCATTCTTATCCAGTCTTTTCCCCTTTAGTTGGATTTCCAGTTGAACATTACCAGAAACTCTTTGTCCAACATTTCCATCCCTGTCCAGTCTTTTCCACTTGAATTGATTCAATTGAAAAATACAGAATCTTAGTCCAAACCTTCCATCTTGTTCCAGTACTTTTCCCCTTTCGAGTTTTGATCTTTCAATTGAAATAAAATCTAGTCCAACATTCCAATCTTGTCCAGTCTTTCCCTAAAATTGAATTCAATTGAAAAAAGATTCCTAGTCCAAACATTCCATCTCCAGTCTTTTCCACTTTGAGTTGATTTCAATTTGAATACAGAATCTCATCCAACATTCCATCTTGTCCGTCTTCCCCTTGAGGTGATTTCAATGAAAATAGAATCTAGTTTCCAACGTTTCCAACTTGTCCGTTCTTGCCCTCGAGTTTATTTCAATTGAATATTTAGAATCTAGACCCAACATCCTTTGTAGTCTTTTCCCCTTGAGTGATTTCATTAAATAGATATCTAGAAAACATCCATCTGTCCAGTCTTTCCCCGTGAGTGATTTCATTGAATAATAGAATCTAGAACAACAATCCATCTTGTCCAGTCTTCCTCTTGAGTTGATTTCAATTGAATACATAACTAAGTCCAACATTCCATCTGGTTCCAGACTTCCCCCGGTTGATTTCAATTAAAAAATAGATTAGTCAAACATGTCCATCTTGTCCAGTACTTCCCTTCGAGTGATTTCAATGAAAATAGATCTAGTCCAAAAATTCCATTTCTTATCCAGTCTGTTCCCCTTGAGCTGATTTCAGTTGAATACAGAAACTTGTCCAACTTCCAACTTGTCCAGTCTTTTCCACTGAATTGATTTCCCCCAATGAATACAGATTCTAGTCAACGGGGCCATCTTGTTACTGTCTTCCTCGAGTTGATTTCAATGAAAAATAGAATCTAGTCCAAACATTCATATTGTCCAGTCTTTCCCCTTAAATTGATTTCAATGAAAAAAAGAATCTAGTCAACATTCCATCCTTGTCCAGTCTTTCCTTGAGTTGATTTCAATTGGAAAAAAAGAATCTAGTCCAAATTCCATCTTGTCCAGTCTTTTTTCCCCTTGACTTGATTTCAAATTGAATACAAAATCTAGTCCAAACTTCCATCTTTGTCCAGTCTTTCCCTCCCCCAATTGAGTGATTTCAATTGAATACAGAATCTAGTCCAACATTCCATCTTGTACCAGTCTTTCCCCTCGAAGTTGATTTCAATTGAAAATAGGAACTGTCCAACATTTCCATCTTGTCCAGTCCTTCCCCTTGAATTGATTTCATTTGAATACAGAATCTAGTCAAAACATTCCATCTTGTCCATCTTTTCCCCCTTCAGTTGAATTTTCAATTGAAAAATACAGAATCTAGGGGTCCAAACATTCCATCTCCAGTCCCAGAATTTTATTTTCCAAAAATTGAAGTTGATTTTCATGAAAATACCCAGAATTTCTAGTTAACAACATTCCATCTTGGTCCCGTCTTTTCCTTCAATTGATTTCAATTGATACAGAATCTAGTCCAACATTTCCATCTTGCCGATTTCCCATTGAGTTGATTTTCAATGAATCAGAATCTAGTCCAACATTCCATCTTGTCCGTACTTCCCCTCGAGTTGATTTTAAATTGAAAATAGAATCGATCCAAACATTCCTCATTGCCAGTCCTTCCCCCTTGAGTTGATTTCAATTGAATACAGAATCTAGTCCAACATTCCATCTTGTCCTGTACTTACCCCTTGAGTTGATTTCAATTGAAAATAGAATCTAGTCCAACATTCCATCGTGTCCAGTCTTTTCCCATTGAGTTGATTTCAATTGAATACAGAATCTAGTCCAACATTCCATCTTGTCCAGTACTTCCCCCTTGAGTTGATATCAATTGAATACAGAATCTAGTCTAACATTCCATCTTGTCCAGTTTTTCCCCTTGAGTTGATTTCATTTGAAAATAGAATCTAGTCCAACGTTCCATCTTGTCCAGTCTTTCCCTTTGAATTAATATCAATTGAAAATAGAATCTAGTCCAAGGTTCCATCTTGTCCAGTCTTTCCCCTTGAGTTGATTTCAATTGAAAATAGAATCTAGTCCAACATTCCATCTTGTCCAGTCTTTCCCCTTGAGTTAATTTCATTTGAAAATAGAATCTAGTACAACATTCCATCTTGTCCAGTCTTTCCCCTTAAGTTGATTTCAAATGAAAATAGAATCTAGTCCAACATTCTATCTTGTCCAGTCTTTTCCCCTTGAGTTGATTTCAATTGAATATAGAATCTAGTCCAACATTACATCTTGTCCAGTCCTTTCCCCTCGAGTTGATTTCAATTGAATATAGAATCTAGTCCAACATTACATCTTGTCCCGTCTTTTCCCCTTGAGTTGATTTCAATTGAATATAGAATCTAGACCAACATTCCATCTTGTCCAGTCTTTTTCCCCTTAGTTGATTTCAAATTGAATATAGAATGTAGTCCAACATTACATCTTGTCCAGTCTTATCCACCTTTGAGTTGATTTCAATTGAATATAGAATCTAGACCAACATTCCATCTGGTCCCAGTCTTTTCCTTGAGTTTATTTCAATTGATACAGAATCTAGACCAACAAATTCCATACTGGTCCAGTCTTTTACCCTTGAGTTGATTTCAATTGAATACAGAATCTAGACCAACATTCCATCTGGTCCAGTCTTTCCCCCTTGAGTTGATTTCAATTAAATACAGAATCTAGACCAACATTACATCTTGTCCATTCTTTTCCCCCTAAGTTAATTTCAATCGAATACAGAATCTAGACCAACATTCCATCTGGTCCAGTCTTTTTTTCCCCTTCAGTTGATTTCAATTGAATACAGATCTAGAACCAACATTCCTCTGGTTTAGTATTTTTCCCCCCTTAAGTTAATTTTAATTGAACATAGAATCTAGACCAGTCTTTTCCCCTTAAGTTAATTTCAATTGAATACAGATTTTAGACCAACATTTCCATCTGGTCCGGCTTTTTTTCCCCCCTTTAAGTTAATTTCAATTGAACATAGAATCTAGAACCACCATTTCCCTCTGGTTCCCCTAAGTTCATTTTCCCCCAATTTTTTTGTCTATTAAGTTCTTTTCCCCTGAGTCGATTTCAACTTGAACATAGAATCTAGACCAACTTCATTTTTTCCCCCAATTTGGTCTAGAATCTACCCTATTGAGTTCGATTTCAATTTCAATGAACATAGAATCAAGACCAACATTCCAGCTGGTCCAGTCTTTTACCTTCGGAGTTTATTTTTTCAATTTGAACATAGAATTCAGGACCAAACATTCCATCTGGTCTAAGTCTTTTACCTTTGAGTTTGATTTCAATCCTGAACATAGAAATTCTAGCACCACCCCCATTATTCCATCCTGGTCCAGTCTTTTGACTTTGAGTTGAATTTAAATCTGAACATAGAATCTAGACCAACATTCCATTCTTGTCCCAGTCTTTTACCTTTGAGTTGAGGTTCAATGAAACATAGAATCTAGACCAAAACATTCACCCATCTGGTACCCAGTCTTTTACCTTTGAGTTTATTTCAAGTGGAACATATAATTCAGACCAAAAGTAACCATCCATCGGTCCCAAGTCTTTTCCCTTAAAGTGGATTTTCAATTGAATACAGAATCTAGACCAACATTCCATCTGGATCTGGTTCTTTTCCCTTAAGTTGATTTCAACTGAACATAGAATCTAGACCAACATTCCATCTGGTCTAGTCTTTTCCCCTTAAGTTGATTTCAACTGAACATAGAATCTAGACCAACATTCCATCTGGTCTAGTCTTTTCCCCTTAAGTTGATTTCAACTGAACATAGAATCTAGACCAACATTCCATCTGGTCTAGTCTTTTCCCCTTAAGTTGATTTCAACTGAACATAGAATCTAGACCAACATTCCATCTGGTCCAGTCTTTTACCTTTGAGTTGATTTCAATTGAATACAGAATCTAGTCCAACATTCCATCTGGTCCAGCCCATTCCCCATGAGTTGATTTCAATTGAAAATAGAATCTAGTCCAACATTCCATCTTGTCCAGTCTTTTCCCTTCGAGTTGATTTCAATTGAATACAGAATCTCGTCCAACATTCCATCTGGTCCAGCCCATTCCCCTTGAGTTTGTTGATTTCATTTGAAAATAGAATCTAGTACACATTCCATCTTGTCCAGTCTTTTCCCCTTGAGTTGATTTCAAATGAAAATAGAATCTAGTCCAACATTCCATCTTGTCCAGACTTTTCCCCTTGATTTGATTTCAATTGAAAATAGAATCTAGTCCAACGTTCCATCTTGTCCAGTCCTTTCCCCTTTCGAGTTGATTTCAATTGAAAATAGAATCTAGTCCAACATTACATCTTGTCCAGTCTTTTCCCCTTGAATTGATTTCAATTGAAAATAGAATCTAGTCCAACGTTCCATCTTGTCCAGTCCTTTCCCCTCGAGTTGATTTCAATTGAATATAGAATCTAGACCAACATTCCATCTTGTCCAGTCTTTTCCCCTTGAGTTGATTTCAATTGAATATAGAATCTAGACCAACATTCCATCTTGTCCAGTATTTTCCCCTTGAGTTGATTTCAATTGAATATAGAATATGGACCAACATTCCATCTTGTCCAGTCCTTCCCCCTTGAGTTGATTTTCAATTGAATACAAATCTATCAACTTCCATTCTCCAGTCTTTTCCCATTGAGTTTGAATTTCATTGATCCACAATCTTATTCCAACATTCATTCTTGTCCAGTACTCCCCCTTGATTGATTTTCATTGAAAATAGAATCTGTCCAACATTCCATCGTGTCCAACTTTCCCTTAGTTGATTTCAATTGAAATACGAATCTAGTCCAACATTCCATCTTTGTCCAGTATTTCCCCACTCGGTTGATTTCAATTGAAAATAGAATCTCGACCAACATTCCATCTTGTCCAGCTTTTCCCCCCTTGAGTTGATTTCAATTGAATATAGAATCTAGGCCAACATTCCATCTGGTCAATCTTTTCCCCTCATTTGATCAAATTGAATTAAAATATAAGTCCAACATCCATCTTGTCCATCCTTTTCCCTCGAGTTTGAATTTTCATTGATACAGAATCTATCCAACGTTTCCATCTTGTCCATCTTTTCCCTCGAGTTGGATTTTAATTGAAAATAGAATCTAGTCCCACCTTCCATCTTGTCCAGTCTTTCCCCCTTGATTGATTTCAATTGAAAATAGAACCTAGTCCAACATCCCATCTTGTCCAGCTTTCCCCTTGAATTGATTTCAATTGAAAATAGAAAATCTCCACGTTTCCCTCTTTCCAGTCTTTCCCCTTTGAGTTATTTTAATTGAAAAGAGAATCTAGTCCAACATTCCATTCCATTTGTTCCAGTCTTTTACCTTTGAGTTGATTGCAATTCAACATAGAATCTAAACCAACATTCCATCTGGTCCGGTCTTTTACCTTTGAGTTTATTTCAATTGAACATAGAATTCAGACCAATATTCCATCTGGTCCAGTCTTTTACCTTTGATTTGAGTTCAATTGAACATAGAATTTAGACCAACATTCCATCTGGTCCAGTCTTTTACCTTTGAGTTGAGTTCAATTGAACATAGAATCTAGACCAACATTCCATCTGGTCTAGTCTTTTACCTTTGAGTTGATTTCAACTGAACATAGAATCTAGACCAACATTCCATCTGGTCCAGTCTTTTACCTTTGAGTTGAGTTCATTGAACATAGAGTCTAGACAACATTCATCTGTCGAGTCTTTTACCTTTCGAGTTTATTTCATTGAACATAGAATTCAGACCAACATTCCTCTGAGTCCAGTCTTTACCCTTTGAGTTTATTCAATGCACTTAGGTTTGATAGAATTCAGACCAATATTCCATCTGTCCAGTCTTTTCCCCTTAATTTGATTTCATTGAATACAGAATCTAGACCAATTCATCTTGTTAGTCTTTTCCCCTTAGTTGATTTCGAACTGAACATAATATCCTCGACCCACATTCCACAAGGTCTAGTCTTTTCCCTTAAAGTTGATTTCAACTGAACAATAGAATCTGACCAACATTCCATCTGGTCTAGGTCTTTTCCCTCCTTTAAGTTGTTTTACACTTTTGAACCATATAATTCGAGAACCAACATTCCATCTTGGTCAGTTTCTTTTAACCTTTGAATTGATTTCAATTGAATACATAGCTCTTGTCCAACATTCCATCTGCTCCAGCCCATTACCCTTGAGTTGATTTCAATTGAAAATAAAATCTAGTCCAACATTCCATCTTGTCCAGTCTTTTCCCCTTAAGTTGATTTCAATTGAATACAGAATCTCGTCCAACATTCCATCTCGTCCAGTCTTTTCCCTTTGAGTTGATTTCAATTGAATAAAGAATCTAGTCCAACATTCCATCTGGTCCAGCCCATTCCCCTTGAGTTGATTTCATTTGAAAATAGAATCTAGTACAACATTCCATCTTGTCCAGTCTTTTCCCCTTGAGTTGATTTCAAATGAAAATAGAATCTAGTCCAACATTCCATCTTGTCCAGACTCTTCCCCTTGATTTGATTTCAATTGCAAATAGAATCTAATCCAACGTTACATCTTGTCCAGTCTTTTCCCCTTGAATTTATTTCAATTGAAAATAGAATCTAGTCCAACGTACCATCTTGTCCAGTCCTTTCCTCTCGAATTGATTTCAATTGAATATAGAATCTAGACCAACATTCCATCTTGTCCAGTCTTTTCCCGTTGAGTTGATTTCAATTGAATATAGAATCTAGACCAACATTCCATCTTGTCCAGTATTTTCCCCTTGAGTTGATTTCAATTGAATATAGAATATGGACTAACATTCCATCTTGTCCAGTCCTTCCCCTTGAGTTGATTTCAATTGAATACAGAATCTAGTCCAACATTCCATCTTGTCCAGTCTTTTCCCATTGAGTTGATTTTAATTGCATACAGATTCTAGTCCAGCATTCCATCTTGTCCAGTACTTCCCCCTTGAGTTGATTTCAATTGAAAATAGAATGTAGTCCAACATTCCATCTTGTCCAGACTTTTCCCATTGAGTTGATTTCAATTGAATACAGAATCTAGTCCAACATTCCATCTTGTCCAGTATTTCCCCTCAAGTTGATTTCAATTGAAAATAGAATCTAGTAAAACATTCCATCTTGTCCAATCTTTTCTCCTTAAGTTGATTTCAATTGAATATAGAATCTAGGCCAAACATTCCATCTGGTCAAAATCTTTTCCCTTAAGTTGATTTCAATTGAATATAGAATCTAGTCCAAACAATTCCGCCCCATCTTGTCCAGTCTTTTCCAACCCCTTGCAGTGACTTCCATTGAATACAGATCTAGTCCACGTTCCCCATCTTGTTCCAGTCTTTCCCCTCGAGTTGATTTCAATTGAAAATAGAATCTAGTCCACATTCATCTTTGTTCCATTTCCTTTCCAAATTGATTGAATTCCAATTGAAAATAGATCTAGTCCAAACCATTCCTCTTGTCAGTCCCTTTCCCCTTTGAATTGGATTTCAATTTAAAATAGAATCTGTTCCAACGTTCCAATCTTGTCCAGTTCCCCTTTCCCTTGAGTTGATTAAGTTGGAAGAATTAGAAAAATCTAGTCCAACCATTCCATCTTGTCCAGTCTTCCCCCTTTTGGAGTTGATTTTCAATTTGGAAAATAGAATCTTAGGCCAACATTCCATCTTGTCCAGTCTTTCCCCTTGAGTTGATTCATTGAAAAATAGAATCTAGTCCCAACGTTCCATCTTGTCAGTCTTTCCCCCTTGAGTTGATTTTCCCATTTGAAATAGAAAAAATCTAGTCCAACGTTCCATCTTTTCCTCTTTTCCCCCTTGAATTATAATCAAATTGGAAAATAGAATCTAAACCAACATTCCATCTTGTCCAGCTCCCCTTGAATGATTTCAATTGACAATAAAAATCTAGTCCAACAACGTTCCATCTTGTCCAGTCTTTCCCCTTGAGTTGATTTTAATTGGAAATTGAATCTAGTCCAACATTCCATCTTGTCCAGTCTTTCCTTTTGAGTTGATTTCATTTGAAAATAGAATCTAGTCCAACGTTCCATCTTGTCCAGTCTTTCTCCTTGAGTTGATTTCCATTGAAAATAGAATCTAGTCCACATTCCATCTTCTCAATGATTTCCCGTGAGTTAATTTCTTTGAAAATAGAATCTAGTCCAACGTTCGCATCTTGTCTGTCCTTTCCCCTTGAATTTAATAACAATTGGAAATAGATCTAGTCCAAGTTCCATCTTGTCCAGTCCTTTCCCCTTGAGTTGATTTCATTGAAAATAAAATTAGTCCTAACATTACATCTGTCCATCTGTTCCCCTTGAGTTATTTCATTTGAAGAATAGAGTCTAGTACAACATTCCCATCTGTCCAGTCTTTCCCCTTGAGTTGATTTCAAATGAAAATTAGAATCTATTCCACCATTTCCAATCTTGTCCAAAAGTCTTAAAATTCCCCTTGAGTTTGATTTCCTTTGAAAATAGAATCTAGTTCCACTTTTCCATTCTTGTCCAGTCCTTTCCCCTTTAAGAAGTTGAATTTCATTTGAAATAGAGATCTAGTACAACATTCCATCTTGTCCAGTCTTTCCCCTTGAGTTGATTTCAAATGAAAATAGAATCTAGTCCAACATTCCATCTTGTCCAGTCTTTCCCCTTGAGTTGATTTCCTTTGAAAATAGAATCTAGTCCAACTTTCCATCTTGTCCAGTCTTTCCCCTTGAATTGATTTCAATTGAAAATAGAATCTAGTCCAACGTTCCATCTTATCCAGTCCTTTCCCCTCGAGTTGATTTCAATTGAATACAGAATGTAGTCCAACATTACATCTTGTCCAGTCTTTTCCCCTTGAGTTGATTTCAATTGAATATAGAATGTAGTCCAACATTACATATTGTCCAGTCCTTTCCCCTTGAGTTGATTTCAATTGAATATAGAATCTAGACCAACATTCCATCTTGTCCAGTCTTTTCCCCTTAAGTTGATTTCAATTGAATATAGAATGTAGTCCAACATTACATCTTGTCCAGTCTTTTCCCCTTGAGTTGATTTCAATTGAATATAGAATCTAGACCAACATTCCATCTGGTCCAGTCTTTTCCCCTTGAGTTAATTTCAATTGAATACAGAATCTAGACCAACATTCCATCTGGTCCAGTCTTTTCCCCTTGAGTTGATTTCAATTGAATACAGAATCTAGACCAACATTCCATCTGGTCCAGTCTTTTCCCCTTGAGTTGATTTCAATTAAATACAGAATCTAGACCAACATTCCATCTGGTCCATTCTTTTCCCCTTAAGTTAATTTCAATCGAATACAGAATCTAGACCAACATTCCATCTGGTCCAGTCTTTTCCCCTTCAGTTGATTTCAATTGAATACAGAATCTAGACCAACATTCCATCTGGTTTAGTATTTTCCCCTTAAGTAATTAATTTCAATTGAACATAGAATCTAGACCAGTCTTTTCCCCTTAAGTTAATTTCAATTGAATACAGAATCTAGACCAACATTCCATCTGGTCCAGTCTTTTCCCCTTAAGTTTATTTCGATTGAATACAGAATCTAGACCAACATTCCATCTTGTCCAGTCCTTTCCCCTCGAGTTGATTTCAAATGAAAATAGAATCTAGTCCAAGATTCCATCTGGTCCAGTCCTTTCTCCTTGAGTTAATTTCAATTGAAAAAAGAATCTAGTCCAACATTCCATCTGGTCCAGTCCTTTCCCCTCGAGTTGATTTCAATTGAAAATAGAATCTAGTCCAACATCCCATCTGGTTAACTCCTTTCCCCTTGAGTTGATTTCAAATGAAAATAGAATCTAATCCAACATTCCATCTGGTCCAGTCCTTTCCCCTTGAGTTGATTTTAATTGAAAATAGAATCTAGTCCAACATTCCATCTTGTCCAGTCTTTTGAATATAGAATCTAGACCAACATTCCATCTTGTCCAGTCTTTTCCCCTTAAGTTGATTTCAATTGAATATAGAAGCTTTTCCAACATTCCATCTTGTCCAGTCTTTTCCCCTTAAGTTGATTTCAATTGAATATAGAAGCTAGTCCAACATTCCATCTTGTCCAGTCTTTTCCCCTTGCGTTGATTTCAATTGAATATAGAATCTAGTCCAACATTCCATCTGGTCCAGTCCTTTCCCCTTGAGTTGATTTCAATTGAAAATGGAATCTAGGCCGACATTCCATCTGGTACAGTCTTTTCCCCTTAAGTTGATTTCAATTGAACATAGAATCAAGACCAACATTCCATCTGGTCTAGTCTTTTCCCCTTAAGTTGATTTCAATTGAACATAGAATCTAGACCAACATTCCATCCGGTCTAGTCTTTTCCCCTTAAGTTTGATTCAGTTGCCATAGATTCAAGACCAAGCGTTCAGCTGGTCCTCTTTTTTGTCCCCTTAAGTTGAATTTCAATTGAACCATAACAATTCCTATGCCGCAACTTCTATCCTGGTCCAGTCTTTTCCCCCCTTTAAGTTGATTTTCAATTGAACATAGACTCAAAGACCAGCATTCCATCTGGTCCAGTCTTTTCCCCTTAAGTTGATTTCAATTGAACATAGAATCTAGACCAACATTCTATCTGGTCCAGTCTTTTCCCCTTAAGTTGATTTCAATTGAACATAGAATCTAGACCAACATTCCATCTGGTCCAGTCTTTTCCCCTTAAGTTGATTTCAACTAAACATAGAATCTAGACCAACATTCCATCTGGTCTAGTCTTTTCCCCTCTTTTCCCCTTAAGTTGATTTCAATTGAACATAGAATCTAGACCAACATTCCATCTGGTCTAGTCTTTTTCCCTTGAGTTGATTTCAACTGAACATAGAATCTAGACCAACATTCCATCTAGTCCAGTCTTTTCCCCTTAAGTTGATTCAATTGAATATAGAATCTAGTCCAACATTCCATCTTGTCCAGTCTATTCCCCTTGAGTGTATTTCAATTGAATATAGAATCTAGTCCAACATTCCATCTGGTCCAGTCCTTTCCCCTTAAGTTGATTCATTGAAAATAGAATCTAGTCCAACATTCCATCTTGTCCAGTTCTTTTCCTTTTCCCCTTAAGTTTGATTTCAATTGAATACAGAATCTAGACCAACCAATCCATCTGGGTCTAGTCTTTTCCCCTTAATTGTATTTCAATTGAATACAGAATCTAGACCAACATTCCATCTGGTCTAGTCTTTTCCCCTTAAGTTGATTTCAATTCAATACAAAATTTAGACCAACATTCCATCTGGTCTAGTCTTTTCCCTTAAGTTGATTTCAATTGAATACTGAATTTAGACCAACATTCCATCTTGTCCAGTCTTTTCCCCTTGAATTGATTTCAGTTGAATACAGAATCTAGTCCAACATTCCATCTTGTCCAGTCCTTCCCCCTTGAGTTGATTTCAATTGAATACAGAATCTAGTCTAACATTCCATCTTGTCCAGTCTTTCCCCTCGAGTTGATTTCAATTGAAAATAGAATTTAGTCCAACATTCCATCTTGTCCAGTCCTTCCCCCTTGAGTTGATTTCAATTGAATACAGAATCTAGTCCACATTCCAACTTGTCCAGTATTTACCCCTGAGTTTGATTTCAATTGAAAATAGAATATAGTCCAACATTCCATCGTGTCCCAGTCTTTTCCCATTGAGTTGATTTCAATTGAATATAGAATCTAGTCCAACATTCCATCTTGTCCAGTACTTCCCTTCGAGTTGATTTCAATTGAAAATAGAATCTAGTCCAACATTCCATCTTGTCCAGTCTTTCCCCTTGAGTTGATTTCATTTGAAAATAGAATCTAGTCCAACGTTCCATCTTGTCCAGTCTTTCCCCTTGAATTGATTTCAATTGAAAATAGAATCTAGTCCAACGTTCCATCTTGTCCAGTCTTTCCCCTTGAGTTGATTTCAATTGAAAATAGAATCTAGTCCAACATTCCATCTTGTCCAGTCTTTCCCCTTGAGTTGATTTCAAATGAAAATAGAATCTAGTCCAACATTCCATCTTGTCCAGTCTTTCCCCTTGAGTTGATTTCAAATGAAAATAGAATCTAGTCCAACATTCCATCTTGTCCAGTCTTTCCCCTTGAGTTGATTTCCTTTGAAAATAGAATCTAGTCCAACGTTCCATCTTGTCCAGTCTTTCCCCTTGAATTGATTTCAATTGAAAATAGAATCTAGTCCAACGTTCCATCTTGTCCAGTCTTTCCCCTCGAGTTGATTTCAATTGTAATACAGAATGTATCCAACATTACATCTTGTCATTTTTTTCCCCTTGAGTTGATTTCAATTGATATAGAACTAGTCCAACATTACATCTTGTCCATCCTTTCCCCTCGAGTTGTTTCAATTGAATATAAAATCTAGTCCAACATTACTTTTTGTCCCGTCTTTTTCCCCTTGAGTTGATTTTTCAATTGTATATAGAATCTAAGACCAACATTCCATCTTTGTCCATATTTTCCCCTTAGTTATTTCAAATTGAATATATATGTATTCCAACATTACATCTTGTCCAGTCTTTTCCCTCTTGAGTTGATTTAAATGATATAGAATCTGGACCAACATTCCATCTGTTCCAGTCTTTTTCCCTTGAGTTTGATTTTTCAATTGAATACAGAATCTAAACCAACATTCATCTGGTCCAGTCTTTTTCCCCATGATTTGATTTCAATTGAATACCGAATCTACAACATTCCATCTGGTCCAGTCTTTTTTCCCCTTGAGTGATCAATTGAATACGAATCTAGACCAACATTCCATCTGTCCATTTCTTTTCCCTTAGTTAATTTTCAATTTGAATACAGATCTATCCAACATTCCATCTGGTCCAGCCCTTTTTCCCCCTTGAGTTGATTTCAATTGAATACCAGAATCTAGACCAACATTCAATCGGTTTTAAATATTTTCCCCTTAAGTTTAATTTCAATGAACAGAAATCTGGACTAGTTCTTTTCCCCTTAAGTTGATTTCATTGATACAGAATTCTAGTCCACATTCATCTTGTCCAGGCTTTTGAATATAAGAATCTAGACCAACATTCCTCTGTTTAGTATTTTCCCCTCTTAAGTTTTCAATTGAACATAGAATCTAGACTATTTTCTTCCCCTTAAGTTGATTTCAATTGAATACAGAATCTAGTCCAACATTCCATCTTGTCCAGGCTTTTGAATATAGGTTTTCTAGACCAACATTACATCTTGTCCAGTCTTTTCCCCTTTGATTTGATTTCAATTGAATAAGTATCTAGGCCAACATTCCATTTGGTCCAGTCTTTTCCCCTTAAGTTGATTTCAATTGAATATTGAATCTAGTCCAACATTCCATCTTGTCCAGTCTTTTCCCCTTGAGTTGATTTCAATTGAATATAGAATCTAGTCCAACATTCCATCTGGTCCAGTCCTTTCCCCTTGAGTTGATTTCAATTGAAAATGGAATCTAGGCCAACATTCCATCTGGTCCAGTCTTTTCCCCTTAAGTTGATTTCAATTGAATATAGAATCTAGTCCAACATTTCATCTTGTCCAGTCTATTCCCCTTGAGTTGATTTCAATTGAATATAGAATCTAGTCCAACTTTCCATCTGGTCCAGTCCTTTCCCCTTAAGTTGATTTCAATTGAAAATAGAATCTAGTCCAACATTCCATCTTGTCCAGTCTTTTCCCCTTAAGTTGATTTCAATTGAATACAGAATCTAGACCAACATCCATCTGGTCTAGACTTTTCCCCTAAAGTTGATTCCAATTGAAATAGAATCTAGACCAACATTCCATCTGGTCTAGTCTTTTCCCCTTAAGATGATTTCAATTGAACATAGAATCAAGACCAACATTCCATCTGGTCTAGTCTTTTCCCCTTAAGTTGATTTCAATTGAACATAGGATCTAGACCAACATTCCTTTTGGTCTAGTCTTTTTCCCTTAAATGAATTTCAATTGAACATAGAATCTAGACCAACAATCCATCCGGTCTAGTCTTTTTTCCCCTTAAGTTGATTTCAATTGAAACATAGAATCAAGACCACATTCCATCTTGGTCCAGTCTTTTCCCCCTTAAGTTTATTTCAATTGAACATAGAATCTAGACCAAACATTCTATCTGGTCCAGTGTATCCCCTTAAGTTGATTTCAATTGAACATAGAATCTAGACCAACATTCCATCTGGTCCAGTCTTTTCACCTTAAGTTGATTTCAACTGAACATAGAATCTAGACCAACATTCCATATGGTCTAGTCTTTTCCCCTCTTTTCCCCTTAAGTTGATTTCAATTGAACATAGAATCTAGACCAACATTCCATCTGGTCTAGTCTTGTTTTTCCCCTTGAGTTGATTTCAACTGAACATAGAATCTAGCACCAACATTCTATCTGGTCCAGTCTTTAACCTTGAGTTTGATTTCCATTGAACATAGAATCTAGACCAACATTCCATCTGGTCCAGTCTTTTACCTTTGAGATTATTTCAATTGAACATAGAATTCAGACCAACATTCCATCTGGTCTAGTCTTTTACCTTTGAGTTGATTTCAACTGAACATAGAATCTAGACCAACATTCCATCTGGTCCAGTCTTTTACCTTTGAGTTGAGTTCAATTGAACATAGAATCTAGACCAACATTCCACTGGTCAAGTCTTTACCTTTGAGTTGATTTCAACTGAACATAGAATCTAGACCAACATTCCATCTGGTCCAGTCTTTTACCTTTGAGTTGAGTTCAATTGAACATGAATCTAGAAACAAAACATTCCATATTGTCCAGTCTTTTACCTTGAGTTTATTTCAATTTGAACAGAGAATTAAGACCAACATTCCATCTGGTCCCAGTCTTTTTACCTTGAGTTGAGTGAATTGGAACATAGAATTCAGACCAACATTCCATCTGGTCCAGTCTTTTCCCCTAAGTTGATTTCAATTGAACATAGAATCTAGACCAACATTCCATCTGGTCTAGTTTTTTCCCCTTAAGTTGATTTCAACTGAACATAGAATCTAGACCAACATTCCACTGGTCTAGTCTTTTCCCCTTAAGTTTGATTTCAAACTGAACAATAGAATCTAGACAATTCCATCTGGTCTAGTCTTTTCCAATAAGTTGATTTCAACTGAGAACATAGAATCTAGACCAACATTCCATCTGGTCTAGTCTTTTTCCCCCTTAAAGTTTGATTTCAACTGAACATAGAAAACTAGGGACCAACATTCCATCTGGTCCAGTCTTTTACCTTTGAGTTGATTTCAATTGAATACAGAATCTAGTCCAACATTCCATCTGGTCCAGCCCATTCCCCTTGAGTTGATTTCAATTGAAAATAGAATCTAGTCCAACATTCCATCTTGTCCAGTCTTTTCCCCTCGAGTTGATTTCAATTGAATACAGAATCTCGTCCAACATTCCATCTCGTCCAGTCTTTTCCCTTTGAGTTGATTTCAATTGAATACAGAATCTAGTCCAAACTTTCCATCTGGTCCAGCCAATTCCCTTGAGTTGATTCATTTAAAAATAGAATCTAGTACAACATTCCATCCTTGTCCAGTCTTTTCCCCTTTGAGTTGATGTTTGCAATTTGAAAAATAGAATCCTAGTCCAACATTCCATCTTGTCCCAGTCTTTCCCATTTGAAAAATTTTGATTTCAATTGAAAATAGAAATCTAGTTCCAACGTTTCCATCTTGTCCAGTCCTTTCCCCTCCGCAGTTGATTTTCAATTGAAATACAGAATCTAGTCCAACCATTACATATTCTTGTCCAGTTCTATTTCCCCTTGCAATTGACTTTTCAATTGAATAAAATAGGAATCTAGTCCAATCCACGAACCATTTGTCAGTCCTTTCCCCTCCAGTTGATTTCAATTGAATATAGAATCTAGTCCAACATTGCATCTTGTTCCGTCTTTTCCCTTGAGTTGATTTCAATTGAATATAGAATCTAGACCAACTTTCCATCTTGTCCAGTATTTTCCCCTTGAGTTGATTTCAATTGAATATAGAATATGGACCAACATTCCATCTTGTCCAGTCCTTCCCCCTTGAGTTGATTTCAATTGAATACAGAATCTAGTCCAACATTCCATCTTGTCCAGACTTTTCCCACTGAGTTGATTTCAATTGAATACAGAATCTAGTCCATCATTCCATCTTGTCCAGTATTTCCCCTCGAGTTGATTTCAATTGCAAATAGAATCTAGTCCAACATTCCATCTTGTCCCGTCTTTTCCCCTTGAGTTGATTTCAATTGAATACAGAATCTAGTCCAACATTCCATCTTGTCCAGTACTTTCCCTCGAGTTGATTTCAATTGAAAATAGAATCTAGTCTAACATTCCATCTTGTCCAGTCCTTCCCCCTTGAGTTGATTTCAATTGAATACAGAATCTAGTCTAACATTCCATCTTGTCCAGTCTTTCCTCTCGAGTTGATTTCAATTGAAAATAGAATTTAGTCCAACATTCCATCTTGTCCAGTCCTTCCCCCTTGAGTTCATTTCAATTGAATACAGAATCTAGTCCAACATTCCATCTTGTCCAGTACTTACCCCTTGAGTTGATTTCAATTGAAAATAGAATCTAGTCCAACATTCCATCGTGTTCAGTCTTTTCCCATTGAGTTGATTTTAATTGAATATAGAATCTAGTCCAACATTCCATCTAGTCCAGTACTTCCCTTCGAGTTGATTTCAATTGAAAATAGAATCTAGTCCAACATTCCATCTTGTCCAGTCCTTCCCCCTTGAGTTGATTTCAATTGAATACACAATCTAGTCTAACATTTCATCTTGTCCAGTCTTTCCCCTTGAGCTGATTTCATTTGAAAATAGAATCTAGTCCAACGTTCCATCTTGTCCAGTCTTTCCCCTTGAATTAATATCAATTGAAAATAGAATCTAGTCCAACGTTCCATCTTGTCCAATCTTTCCCCTTGAGTTGATTTCAATTGAAAATAGAATCTAGTCCAACATTCCATCTTGTCCAGTCTTTCCCCTTGAGTTGATTTCATTTGAAAATAGAATCTAGTACAACATTCCATCTTGTCCAGTCTTTCCCCTTGAGTTGATTTCAAATGAAAATAGAATCTAGTCCAACATTCCATCTTGTTCAGTCTTTCCCCTTGAGTTGATTTGCTTTGAAAATAGAATCTAGTCCAACGTTCCATCTTGTCCTGTCTTTCCCCTTGAATTGATTTCAATTGAAAATAGAATCTAGTCCAACGTTCCATCTTGTCCAGTCCTTTCCCCTCGAGTTGATATCAATTGAATACAGAATGTAGTCCAACATTACATCTTGTCCAGTCTTTTCCCCTTGAGTTGATTTCAATTGAATATAGAATCTAGTCCAACATTACATCTTGTCCAGTCCTTTCCCCTTGCGTTGATTTCAATTGAATATAGAATCTAGTCCAACATTACATCTTGTCCCGTCTTTTCCCCTTGAGTTGATTTCAATTGAATATAGAATCTAGACCAACATTCCATCTTGTCCAGTCTTTTCCCCTTAAGTTGATTTCAATTGAATATAGTATGTAGTCCAACATTACATCTTGTCTAGTCTTTTCCCCTTGAGTTGATTTCAATTGAATATAGAATCTAGACCAACATTCCATCTGGTCCAGTCTTTTCCCCTTGAGTTGATTTCAATTGAATACAGAATCTTGACCAACATTCCATCTGGTCCAGTCTTTTCCCCTTGAGTTGATTTCAATTGAATACAGAATCTAGACCAACATTCCATCTGGTCCAGTCTTTTCCCCTTGAGTTGATTTCAATTGAATACAGAATCTAGACCAACATTCCATCTGGTCCATTCTTTTCCCTTAAGTTAATTTCAATTGAATACAGAATCTAGACCAACATTCCATCTGGTCCAGTCTTTCCCCCTTGAGTTGATTTCAATTGAATACAGAATCTAGACCAACATTCCATCTGGTTTAGTATTTTCCCCTTAAGTTAATTTCAATTGAAAATAGAATCTAGACCAGTCTTTTCCCCTTAAGTTGATTTCAATTGAATACAGAATCTAGACCAACATTCCATCTGGTCCAGTCTCTTCCCCTTAAGTTGATTTCAATTGAATACAGAATCTAGACCAACATTCCATCTTGTCCAGTCCTTTCCCCTCGAGTTGATTTCAAATGAAAATAGAATCTAGTCCAACATTCCATCTGGTCCAGTCCTTTCCCCTTGAGTTGATTTCAATTGAAAATAGAATCTAGTCCAACATTCCATCTGGTCCAATCCTTTCCCCTCGAGTTGATTTCAAATGAAAATAGAATCTAGTCCAACATTCCATCTGGTCCAGTCCTTTCCCCTTGAGTTGATTTTAATTGAAAATAGAATCTAGTCCAACATTCCATCTTGTCCAGTCTTTTGAATATAGAATCTAGACCAACATTCCATCTTGTCCAGTCTTTTCCCCTTGAGTTGATTTCAATTGAATATAGAATCTAGGCCAACATTCCATCTGGTCCAGTCTTTTCCCCTTAAGTTGATTTCAATTGAATATAGAATCTAGTCCAACATTCCATCTTGTCCAGTCTTTTCCCCTTGAGTTGATTTCAATTGAATATAGAATCTAGTCCAACATTCCATCTGGTCCAGTCCTTTCCCCTTGAGTTGATTTCAATTGAAAATGGAATCTAGTCCAATATTCCATCTGGTCCAGTCCTTTCCCCTTAAGTTGATTTCAATTGAAAATAGAATCTAGTCCAACATTCCATCTTGTCCAGTCTTTTCCCCTTAAGTTGATTTCAATTGAATACAGAATCTAGACCAACATTCCATCTGGTCTAGTCTTTTCCCCTTAAGTTGATTTCAATTGAATACAGAATCTAGACCAACATTCCATCTGGTCTAGTCTTTTCCCCTTAAGTTGATTTCAATTCAACACAGAATCTAGACCAACATTCCATCTGGTCTAGTCTTTTCCCCTTAAGTTGATTTCAATTGAACATAGAATCAAGACCAACATTCCATCTGGTCTAGTCTTTTCCCCTTAAGTTGATTTCAATTGAACATAGAATCTAGACCAACATTCCATCCGGTCTAGTCTTTTCCCCTTAAGTTGATTTCAATTGAACATAGAATCAAGACCAACATTCCATCTGGTCCAGTCTTTTCCCCTTAAGTTGATTTCAATTGAACATAGAATCTAGACCAACATTCTATCTGGTCCAGTCTTTTCCCCTTAAGTTGATTTCAATTGAACATAGAATCTAGACCAACATTCCATCTGGTCCAGTCTTTTCCCCTCTTTTCCCCTTAAGTTGATTTCAATTGAACATAGAATCTAGACCAACATTCCATCTGGTCTAGTCTTTTCCCCTTGAGTTGATTTCAACTGAACATAGAATCTAGACCAACATTCCATCTGGTCCAGTCTTTTACCTTTGAGTTGATTTCAATTGAACATAGAATCTAGACCAACATTCCATCTGGTCCAGTCTTTTACCTTTGAGTTTATTTCAATTGAACATAGAATTCAGACCAACATTCCATCTGGTCTAGTCTTTTACCTTTGAGTTGATTTCAACTGAACATAGAATCTAGACCAACATTCCATCTGGTCCAGTCTTTTACCTTTGAGTTGAGTTCAATTGAACATAGAATCTAGACCAACATTCCATCTGGTCTAGTCTTTTACCTTTGAGTTGATTTCAACTGAACATAGAATCTAGACCAACCATTCATCTGTTCCAGTCTTTTACCTTGAGTTGAGTTCAATTGAACATAGAATCTAGACCAACATTTCCATCTGGTCCCAGGTCTCCTTGAGTTTTTTTTTCAATTAAACATAGAATTCAGACCAACATTCCATCTGGTCCAGTCTTTTACCTTTGAGTTGAGTTCAATTGAACATAGAATTCAGACCAACATTCCATCTGGTCCAGTCTTTTCCCCTGAGTTGATTTCAATTGAACACAGAATCTAGACCAACATTCCATCTGGTCTAGTCTTTTCCCCTTAAGTTGATTTCAACTGAACATAGAATCTAGACCAACATTCCATCTGGTCTAGTCTTTTCCCCTTAAGTTGATTTCAACTGAACATAGAATCTAGACCAACATTCCATCTGGTCTAGTCTTTTCCCCTTAAGTTGATTTCACTTAAGGAAACATAGAATCTAGACCAACATTCCATCTGGTCCAGTCGTTTACCTTTGAGTTGTTTCAATTGAACATAAGAATCTATACCACATATCTATTTGGTCTAGTCTTTTACTTTGAGTTGATTTCACTGAACATAGAATCTGACTAACAGTCCAGTCTGTCCCCTTTTTAATTTGTTGATGAATTGATTGGATTTTCCTAGAAACAAACAATCTATCCCCTGGTCAGTCTTTTCCCAAATTTAATGTGATCATTGAATCATAGATTCAGACCAACCATTCCATCTGGTCAGTCTTTTCCTTGAGTGATTTCAATTGGAATATAGATCTAGACAACAATTCTATCTGGTCCCCAGTTTTCAAAATAAGTTGATCAACTTGAAGATAGAATCTGAACAACATACCATTATGGTCAAAGTCTCCACCCCCCCTTAAGTTGATTTCAATTGAAAATAGAATTCTAGGTCCAAACATTTCCATTAAAAATGGTCCAGTCTTTTCACTGAGTTGAGTTTCAACTGAAAACAGAATCTAGACCAATATACCATCTGGTCAGACGTCTTTCCCCTTAAGTTGATTTCAATTGAACATAGAATCTAGACCAACATTCTATCTGGTCCAGTCTTTTGCCCCTTAAGTTGATTTCAATTGAACATAGAATCTAGACCAACATTCCATCTGGTCCAGTCTTTCCCCTCTTTTCCCCTTAAGATTGATTTCAATTGAACATAGAATCTAGACCAACATTCCATCTGGTCTAGTCTTTCCCCTTGAGTTGATTTCAACTGAACATAGAATCTAGACCAACATTCCATCTGGTCCAGTCTTTTACCTTTGAGTTGATTTCAATTGAACATAGAATCTAGACCAACATTCCATCTGGTCCAGTCTTTTACCTTTGAGTTTATTTCAATTGAACATAGAATTCAGACCAACATTCCATCTGGTCCAGTCTTTTACCTTTGAGTTGAGTTCAAAGAACATAGAATCTAGACACATTCCCATCTGCAGTCTTTTTTCCTAGTTTTTTTCAATAAACATAGAATTCAGACCAACATTCCATCTGGTGCCAGTCTTTTTACCTTTGAGATTTTTTCAATTGAACATAGAATTCAGACCAACATTCCATCTGGTCTAGTCGTTTTAACTGAGTTGAGATTCAACTGAACCATAGAATCTAGACCAACATTCCATCTGGTCTAGTCTTTTCCCCTTTAAGTTGAATATTTCACTGAACATAGAATCTAGACCAAACATTCCATCTGGTTTTCTAGTTTCTCTTAAGTGATTCAACTGAACATCCAGAATCTAGACAACATCCATCTGGTCTAGTCTTTTCCTTTGAAGTGAATTTCAACTGAACATAGAATCTAGACCAACATTCATCTGGTCCAGTCTTGTTACCTTTGGAGTTTATTTCAATTGAACATAGAATTCGACCAACATTCAATCTGTTCCAGTAGTCTTTTACCTTTGAGTTGAGTTCAATTAACATAGATCTAGACCCAAAAAAAACCCATTTTTTTCCATCTGGTGCAGCTTTTTCCTTGCGTTTTTTCAATTTAAACATAGAATTCAGGACCAAACCATTCAAATATGGGTCCAGTCTTTTACCTTTGATTGAGTTCAATTGAAATAGAATTCAGACAACATTCATTAACTGGTCTAGTCTTTTCCCTTAAGTTGATTATCAACTGAACATTAGAATCTAGACCAACATTCCATACTGGTCTAGTCTTTTCCCCTTAAGTTGATTCAATCTGAACATAGAATCTAGACCAACATCCATCTGGTTCTAGTCTTTTCCCTTAGTTGATTTAAACTGAACATAGGTATCTAGACCAAACAGTCCATCTGGTCCAGTTCTTTGACTTGAGTTGATTTCATTGAACATAGAATCTATACAAATTCTATTTGGTCTAGTCTTTTACATTAGGATTGATTCAAGACATAGAATCTAGACCAACATTCCATCTGGTCCAGCTTTTACCTTTGAGTTTATTTTAATTCAATGGAACATTAGAATTTTCCGACCAACAAATTCCATTACTGGTTCCAAGGTCTTTTTCCCCTTGAAGTTGGGAATTTCAACTGACCCATTTAGAATTTCTTAGAACACCATTCCTATGGTTTTTCTTAGTTCTTTCCCCTTAAGTTTTGATTTCCAACTGGAAAACCCCCATAAGAAGCTTAGACCAAACATTCCTTCTGGTCCAGTCCCTTTAAACTTTGAGGTGAATTTTTCCCCTTTCAATTGGAAACATAAGAAAGCTTTAGACCAAACATTCCATCTGGTTCCAGTTTCTTTAAACCTTTGGGGAGGGTACTTTTCCAATTGAATATAGAAATTCTAGGACCAACAATTTCCATTTCTTGGTTCCAGGGTTCCTTTTACCCCCTTGAAGTTGATTTCAACCTGGAACATAGAATTCCAGACCAACCCCAATTTCCAATTATGGTTCAAAGGTCCTTTTCCCTTAAGCTTGATTTAATTTTTGAAAATAGAATTCTTTTATGACCAACAATCTTATTCTGGTTTTTCCAGTTCTTTTCATTATGCCCTTGAATTTTCATAGAACAATAAGGGAATCCCAGACAAACTCCATTCCTGGTTCCAGTCTTTTCCCCTTGAGTTTGATTTCAATTTTGAAATAGGAAATCTAGGACCAAACATTTCTATCTGGTCCAGTTTTCCCCCCTTAAGTTGATTTCAATTGAAGATAGAATCTTGACCAACATACCATCTGGTCCAGTCTTTTCCCCTTAAGTTGATTTCAATTGAAAATAGAATCTAGACCAACATTCCATCTGGTCCAGTCTTTTCCCCTTGAGTTGATTTCAACTGAAAACAGAATCTAGACCAATATACCATCTGGTCAGACGTCTTTTCCCCTAGAGTTGATATTTCGCAATAACTTTTTATCTATGCATTTCATATATATAACGCTTATTCAGAATACACATTATATCTACACATAAATTTCGACTGTATTCTACATTACGTAGGTTGAATAAATTTGGTACTTACAATGTAAAAGTGACTTTTTTTGAAGACGGGCCAACTTACTCAGAGAAAAAGTTTCGAACACACTCGTTACGTAACTTATGACAGCATTTCTTCCGTCTTTCTCGATGGATGATTGGCTATACGTAACAAAGGCTATACCTCTGGCAACAATGACAAACAAATTTAAATACAAGCAAAGCAGCACACCTTTATGAACTCTGAACCTCTCCACTGATAATTGTCATAATGAACAAACCAACAAAATATGTTAATAAATACAAAAACACTTCGATTTTTAGTCTAACTCCCAAAATAAGTTTCCTAAGAAATTACAGTCTGCTTTATAGGTCACAATCAGATTGACAAGATGTAGGGAATAGATGCTAATTTTCAAAAAACATAGTAGACAAGCTTGATTTGATAACTGCTATATCCAATGTCATGCAATTTTTATTTATTGGCTATCTACCTATTTACTGAAAAAAAATAGCCGGTACCGTATTTTGGATTTAAACCTTCACCAATAATTATCGTCAGAATGATAACTTCATGAGGCTCCACCCACTTTGGCCTCGTTATAATTCAGGATAACACTGAAGGCTATCATGAGCATTGTTGGATTAGAAAATTTAACTTCTAGCTATAAAAACTCATTTCTCGAGTAGTTGTAAGAAGTGCTAAATGATCCTCAAGGATCCCAGCAGTTGACCTAAACGTTTAATTCATGTATATTACTGCTATACTGTTGCGGCATTACTGCTACAGTAGTATTACTACGCTAGTACAGATACCCCACCCACATCTATGTATCGTTACGCCATTCATAAAGTCTTTGGTTTTCAGAGCCGATGGAACAAGGCGAATGGGTTTCTGTCTAGTGGATGGGCGGCGCAACATTTCGTTAAAAGTTGTTTACTTTGCTTACGTAACGAATGTTTTTCGACTCTTGGCTCGTAATCATTGGCCATGGCGTCGGCTAGATAATTTTTACTCTATAAAAATTAAAACTATTGGGTTTAGGTTATTGATAATGCTGGCAAAATTTGTGTGTGGTTGTAAAATATACATATGTCAACTTTCAGCTACATCCGATGCTTTGACAAGGAGCAAAGTCCAAAAAACCGTGTTACAGAGGCCCTGAATCTCATAGTAGTCTAACATTCCATCTGTCCAATATCTTCCCCTAGAGTTGATATGAACTGAATATAGAATCTAGTCCATCATTCTATCTAGTCCAGTCTTTTCCCCTTGAGTTGATTTGAACTTAATTTAGAATCTAGACCAAAGGCCAAGTGCTGGGGTCTACTACAGGTCTTCTAGCGATGGAAAGGAAATTCACAGCAAAAGCTCTGAGAGGTGTAACAGGAGGAAAACCTCGCACTTGCACTATGAATCAATTGTTAGGAGAGGATGGAGAGTAAGATGGCAGATAATATGAAAGGAGGTGCAGTAAAAGGAACGGAAGGGGTTGCAGCTGGGGTTCGAAGGCACCCTGCAAAGCACCTTGGGTAATGCCTACAGTGCACTAACCCCCTACGGGATCTTTCTCTTTGACTCTCAATCCTTTCCCTTTGTCAGTCTGCCTCCTCTCCCGTCTCTGTCCCATCTTCTTAGCTTAACTAATCAACCTTTTCCGCTTTGTAAGCCAGGTTTCTTCCCTTAGTTGCTTTCATCTTCCTGTTATCGCTCGTCTTCTTATCTCTTTCATACCTTCTATTTCTCCTTCCCTTGACCTCTCTCCCTTCCTTTTACTTCCATCTGCATACTTTTGTCATTCATTTACCTTCCATTTTCTACCCAGTTCTTTTCCTTTCCTGTCTCTTATCTACCATTTCCTACCTTGGATATCCAAACCCATCCCTTTGTTACCATCTCCTTCTCGTACTGACCATTTCCTATCATTTTCTCCCATTTTCCTTCATTTTACGACCCGTCTGTTCCGTTCCTCTGTCCATCATCCATATATTATGTCATTTACTTTCCTTTACTGTTCTTCTTCTTCCCTTTTCTTCCCATTTCCGTCCTCCCTGGCCATCTCCTTATGCAAAAACACAAAAGAAGGCCGTGATAGAATTACAAACCGAAAGTAAGAAGAAAGTTGGCAAGCCTTTCACACAAACAAGCTTGACTTATGAGCAGTCGAGGGCCGTCTAGGGCCAGACCATGCATACGAAACGATCTAACAGGCTAGTGTCACTCGGACGTTCTAGGCATGGTGAAATGAGCAAAGTTACCATATATAACTCGCCCTCTTAATTCTATTTGTTTGTCTACGTAAGCTTGACTTGCATCTTGTTCTTTTGTTGTTGTGGTTTTAATTAAAAGTACTTTAACATGGAATTTGGAGAAAGTCTTTGGTCTAAATTAACCCCGTTTTTTTTATTCATGTGAAGCTTTGCATTCTATTGGTAAAATACAGACGAGAGGAGACTCCATGAAATGTATATTCTTCGATAATTATTTAAAGTACAATTCTTATCATTTTGACTTATTTTTAAACTTGTTAAAGTTCTCATGAGGATTTATGTAACAGTAAACGACACTATCCCAGTCCACTCGTCTTGCAGTCCTGCAGTATAAGCAGCAGTCAAATTGCAGTCTATAAATATATAATGAAATCCTTTGGGTATGATCACGGTCCCCCATGGGTACGACAGTTATTCCGTCGTACAACTGCCTTCCATGTGCTATCACCTATTTTTACTGGTTATTTTCTTTCATCACTTCCCCTTCCTTATCTCTTTCACTCTGCTTCCCTGTCTCCTCTCTTCTTTAGTCGTCTAACGTACCCAAAGGATTTCGTGACGTTTTCATAGATTGCATATTGACTACTCGTTTATCTTGGAGAACCACCACACAAGTGGACTGGGATTTTGTCTGAAAAATATCATTTACAGCTTTAACAAGCGTAAGTGTAAAAGTAAGTCAAATGATAAGTATTATACTTCAAATAACAAGCGATGAGTCTGCATCTGAAGTTGACGCAACTGTCATCTCTAGTTTCCTGACATGAAAAGTCTCTCGCAAAAAAAAAAAGAAAAAAAAAAACCTAACCAAGCATTTTTCTCAAAATTTGTTTTCAAAGTACTTTGTATTATTTTTTCCCATTTCCTTCCATTTCCTTTTCCTACCCCTCCCTCTTTGGTTCTCTTTCCATTTGATGACTATCCCACGTTACTGCTCATTTTCTACCCAAGTAAAAAAACGACAACTGGAGCGTAGACGCTACAAAATAACACTCTGGAGCAGAGAGTCTATATTTGAAATTGATATTCCACTTTCGTAAAACACAAAAATAGCTTTTGGGCGGGTCACCTAATTTCGCATATACACAAACATTATACAGTATGTGCGTGTGTGTATATATATATATACATTATATACATGCCTCTTACTTAAGTTATTCAACATATTTTTTTTACATTACCGGAAAAGTTTTTGGAGGCGTCGAGTTACATTAATTTGCGGAACAAAAATTGGTGTTTAATTAAATTCTTCATATAAACGCGATCAAAAGAGCTACAAATACTAAGAGTCTCCCGAAGAGTATTTCAGGACTTTAGAGGTCACCTTCTTGCTCGGTGGCTTTGCATAACATTAGTATCACTAATATTTTTGTGTCAAAGGTTTCCACATGTTATCTTCAAAATATTTTTTGGCCATTAGAAAGTTCGTCTAATATGGAAAAGAAGGTGACGCAAACTGCTTATAAAGTTTGGTGCTATAATCCTGGAGGAAGTTTCACATGTCCAATTACACTCTTGTAATTGGACATAGCACAGAAAATGTTTACGCAATCGCTAATGATATATTTTCCAAATTGCTTTTCCCTTTCCTAAATCGATGAATAATCATACAAATCGGTTTTATAATGGTGTTCAAGGCTTTAAATCCTCCATCATATTTATAGTCACTATAATTTAATATATTTGACATCTTTACATATCTTCTGTCCCGTCCATTATTATATTTAGCAATGGTTCTCAGTTAACTGGAACTATACACTGGATTTCGACCGTTCGGTTCACTTTAACCACCTGACTTTGCAACAACAAAAGTCATCGACACCGAAAGCAAATATCTGCCGAAAATAGAATTTCGAGAATTAAAACACTGAAAATAAAGCACTGTTGGAGAATATTTGGTATTAATTAACAATAATAATTCGTAATGGCCCCATATATACGTATATATATATATATATATATATATATATATATAATATATATATATATATATATATATATATATATATATATATATATATATATATATATATATATATATATATATATATATATATATATATATATATATATATATATATATATATATATATATATATATATATATATATATATATATATATATATATATCATACATACATACATCATAAATACTTAGTATACGAATGACACAGCAATAATTAATCAGCGATATTTTCTTGGATCACAGCTTAAAAGAATTTCTAAGCAGGTTGCTACATGGACACTACAAGGTTCTAGACTGAGAAGGCCCGAAAGAAGAATGACAGCTCATAACATTATGGCCTGGGACAGTGACAAGAGGGAACTAAGAGTGGCTGGAGAGTATAATGAAGAGGTCTAATAAATAATGGATCTACAGGTGAAACTGGGAGAAAGCCCCACACTTACACTAAGAAGTAATAACTAAAGAGGATGGACAGAGATCGATGAAATGAAGAGAAAATTTTTGTTAATTGGTTTTGTTTGTTTGTTTGTTTGTTTGTTTGTATGGCGTTTTTACGTTGCACGGAACCAGTGGTTATTCAGCAACGGGACTAACGGCTTTACGTGACTTCCGAACCACGTCGAGAGTGAACTGTCACCAGAAATACACATCTCTCACATCCTAATAGAATGCCCGAGAATCGAACTCGCGAGGTGGCAGGCCAAGACCATACCGAGGCGCTGTGAAGCGAAAATGAATTCAAAGCTGGTGCAGGTAAGAACAAAAGGGGCAATGCAGACAGACATCCTTCAGTAATGTCTACAGGCTGGGATCATCTGCCTGAGAGAGCAGGAGAATCTAGAAAATAGAAAAGTCCTTTGCGTCACGAGACGCTGTAGACATCACTTTAGCTAATTAGTTATTTAAAAGTTTAGGCGACACATAAAGAACAAAAGAACAGTCTCCCATAAACCATCCGTACAAATCATACAGAATGATCAATACAGCAACCAACATTTCATTCTACCTTTGATTGCCAGTGAAATGACTTCCTCTTTCTTACCCATGTTCATTCTCATAGTATTGCATTCACCAAATTATTTGAGTTATAAATTTCGTCGAATGTCTAATTCATAACTGAATAACAATCTTTAGTCAGAAGCGAATCAACCGATTTCTGAAATTCTAAAATTCCAATTTGTCTTTACAACAAAAACTGTGAACTTAAGCCCTATGCCTTCTGTATGCATTGAAAAATAAATAAATAAACTGTATATGTGATACATTTTCTAGAAAAATAGAGGGAAAGGGGAATCTAGAAAAGACATCCTATAAAAATAAAAAAAATATCGAGGTAAAACATTCGCAATCTATTACTAGTCTTTCGGCCTTTTAAAAAACAACTGAAGAGAGAGAGAAACAGTGACATATCTGCACGGCCAATTTTTCGGACCACTTTCGTTAATTCCCGAACTGTTGTCGGCAATTCAGTTTTACGGTCAGCCTTGTGTGACAGGGACGGGGGATCTCCGTTTTTTAGCACTCCGTCCTGCTCTATGCATCGGATCAATTCAATTTCATTTCATATATGTTGGCTTTATTATGATTTGCATATACGTCATCTCATTGATGATAATTACTTCATGTGTCTATTAACATTTTTTCGGTCTCTTCTCTTGTGCCAACCCCATCGAAATCAGTGCACGGAATGAATCCCGCCAATGTTATCTCCTGATTTGCATTTAGTATTTACTGCATTATCATCAACCACTTGAATATTATGCTAAAACAAGTGCGGCACTGGCAGTCTCCGTGTCATAATCATAATGCTGATCCGTAATCTTATTACATCAAAAACAGCTTAATGTATGCTGTATGATTCGCATTACAGCAAATTTCATGATTTACATACGCCTCGGTGACAGTAATTACTTCATTAACTGTTAACTAAGTTATCGATCTGTCCGCATTGAATGTTGACCTCTCATCGAACGATGCAAATTCCTTCGTCTTTTTTCGCAGACTTCCGTGTATTTAATGACTCTAATGGCCTCGCTCATGACTTCTGTTTTATAAAGCTCTCATTTTTTCTTCTTTAACGAACTGGAAGAACGTCAGTGATAAAAAATTTCTCGGCATCTGAATATTCCTCGTGACATAAGGTCGAAGTTTGTTTGATGACGTCACTCGAGAGTTCCCTTTTTATTCAATGACAATGATGGGCGTGGCACTTGTGGTGGGAAGTAGCGTGCTGCTAATGAGGCTTTTGTGTCGATTTATGATGCCTCTTTTTGGAAAAATAGTGCATCTTGGGTTTTCCAGTTACGGGAGGAATGAGACAGCGGCAGCTTTTTTTTTTTTTTATTACGCCACCCATTTGTAGACGATTTTTTTGTTTCTGGATAAATGCCGACCTACAAACATTAAACAAATAATCTAATTCTTACAAGGATAAAAGTAACATATTTTGTTGAAAATATGCATACATTAAATTTTTGCTTCAGACTAAAATTTTACCCTAAGTAAAATGGTATCTTGAATCTCGATCATTTACCGCGTATAATGAAATCCGGGTCTTGCCAAGGGAGTGTATTCAGTCACTATCTTTACCTTGACATGGGAAGCAATTTTCTGAGCCACTCATTGCATTCACATTTATTGTTTTAAGAATATTCAGTAAACGAAGATGTACGTATTCATAAAATTCAAAACAAAACCTTTATAAATAAGAGGACATCAGTACAGTCCGCAAAAATGTCTGATAATCTAGATCTTACCAGTAAAGAATATTTTCAGCTGTCCATTGCTAAGAAGCTACCTGCAGTGAATTTTAGATTAACTTTCTCCGGCACTTTCCATCTGAACTTTCTCCAGTGGAGAAATTCTTTTAGGGAGGATAACGTGAACTTCCAACCGGTATGGGAATAGTATTCCGAAGATATGAGAGTATATATATAATGTCAAAGGATATGGCGGTATATTTATACGCATATAAGGTCAAACACGCTGGCATTATAGGCATGAAAATGTGAAAAGGTGTTTTTTACAGACTAAATCTGTCACTGGGCTCCAACACAAGTATACGAAGGGAAAAACTCACAAACTATTTTTACGCCTGAAGAATTTGAAAAGTTGACAAAACTAAACTATCAGGACAACAATTAATTTAACTTGGGGGTGAATTTACACGGTCTGAAAATTGCTGGTGTCAGTTTTCCCGCGGGTGGGGAGAAAAAAAACCCTGGATTGAAACTTTTAGGGTTTTAGATGCCAGTAGTCAACATGCTATCGAATTCTGCATTTAGTTCTTTCGATCCTTATTGTTAATATAACATGTTTACCTTATTGTTCTTCTGTGAATATTTATTCCTATAGTCTTCAAAAAGAAATTGAGAATCTCTTATCAAATTTAGGTCTTGATCATCTCTTGAAATACTTCAAAATAAAAAATTATTCTCTCTCTCTCTCTCTCTCTCTCTCTCTCTCTCTCTCTCTCTCTCTCTCTCTCTCTCGCTCTCTCTGTGTGTGTGTGTGTGTGTGTGTGTGTGTAAGAATGAGTTGTTTAACCTAATCAAATCTTTATTTGCAGAGGAATAAAAGCGAGGTTTTCCTGCTGATTATATAAATATATAAAGAAACGTTTTACTTTGGAGTGACTTTGCTCCCGCACATTTACATTCATTTCAGTATCAAGATTATTGCCAGAAACAGTATCAATTGCTCTTGCAGTCTGCAATCGAAAATTTATATTTCAACTTCACCAATAAACTAAGAGCCATGTCCCCGTCAAATTACTCAATTATCTAGTTATGTGAGACGGGGGAGAACTAAATGGCAACAGTAGCAAGTTATTATATTCTGTTCGGGTTCCTTTACAAGTTACAAACACGAGGGAGTTTATTTGTTAACCTTAATTAAAAGTAATTTAACTTTCTAGTTGTTTTTTGGGGTTAAAAGGTATTCAGAACGGAAGTTCAAATCTAAACGCAATCAGCAATCGACTTAATTTCACAGGCGGTTTGTCACAACAAGCGTTGTATGGGTTGAATAATATAATATAGGACGGCCTTTCAATGGTACACACGTAGATCAAACAGAAGACTAACCTCTACTGAAGAAGTTATCATAGACGTCCCCAGATAGTACTACAGTATTGCTAGAAATCTAATATTAGTCATATACTAAATATCGAAAGCTTCGCCCCCATTTGTTGGAATGATATCCAACAGATCTCTCTCTCTCTCTCTCTCTCTCTCTCTCTCTCTCTCTCTCTCTATGGACTTCCGTCTTCACCTAACATTCCCATCCTGATAAACGGCTCCAGACCGCGGAGGACAATGAACACTGCAGAACACTTTGGAGAACAGTTCTCGAATAACATGAGCCAAATGTTGTCGTTCCCCTACCGACGCACAATGTTGCTAGAACGATATTAAGTAAATTCATTCGACCAGTGATCACGTACTTTATTATTTTACTTGGGAGTTCCTCGGCTGTGAGTCATGCGTTATGTTTAGCGAACTCGGATGATATCAACATTACGGGAAGGTTATTCATCTGGGGTGCTCTTAGAAGTGCAGGGGAAGGTGCAGTGAGTATTCAGCAAGGAATTTCAAACGGGTTGAGAGACTGCATTCATGTTCATCTATTCAACTCCTTTATTATATTTAAGTTTTCTGTAAAAGAAAACTACTGAGACGGTTGATTGTCTGCACGTCTTTACTTTTTCTGTCCGCCATCAGATCTTACTACTGAGGCTAGAGGGCTGCAAAGTGCTATGTCGATCATTCACTCTCCAATCATCAAACATGATAAATTGCAGCCCTCTAGCCCCCATTAGTTTTTAATTTATTTAAAATTAAAGTTAAATATGATCGTGCTTCTGGCAACGCAACAACACAGGACCCCATGGTCGGCTGAGTTTCATGGGTCGCAGCTCATACAGCATAATACTGAGACCACCGAAAGGTAGATCTATTTTAGGTGGCCTTATTTATACACTATACAGATAACTCGATTGCGCCGAATGTGTTTTACTTGTGTATTGTTGCAGCTAGTGTGTTGGTAAGACAGCTGAAAAATTTTATAGTAATGCTATGCAAACTATCAGACGAAAGCAAAGTAATAGCATTTGGAAAACTTCGTTGTAATGTAGAAAGTACAGAAACCTAATCCTATATCTATCTATAAAAAATGGTTTTGCTCCTCTCAAAAGAGGAGAATGATTTAATATTCTTATCAGTACCACGTTTCAAGGAACAGCCAAATGAAAAGAATTATAGAAAATTGTAGGACTTAAATCCCAAATAATGCAGTAGATCTACCTAGTGGAAGTAGGTACTTTAGAGAAATAAAGCTAAATGCGTGTAGTAAGACTGATCGGTTAGCTTTCTACCCAAATCTATTTCTACCAAATCAATAGCAGGCCATTTCTCTCTAAGCAAGGCCTATCTCTCTCTACTCTCGCCTCTCCTCTCTCCCTCTCTCTCTCTATCTCTCTTCTCTCTCTCATCTTCTCTCCTCTCTCTCTCTCTCTGTACCTGCGATGAAAGGGATGAAAAGCGGGTATGGACCAGCAACCTCACCCGAAAGACCTATTAAAAACTGAAAATCTGAAAGGCTAACACCTTCTGGAACCTTCCTCTAGGAAAAAACATGGGGTGAAAAAAGATGAAATATAAATGTATACACAGATTGAAAGAAAGACTTGCGTTCAGAATGGCGTTTGCTAACGAGATATTCCTTATGACAAGTTGTTATCCTGCAAATATGTCATATTCTTGACAAAAGGTTCTCTTCCAGGTAGAAGAGAACATAATGAGGGGAATAAATATGGTATATATCAATAAAAAAGTTTTGCATTTTACCTACAAAGAAAATACATCTATTAAAGAACCTACAGTAAAACTCATGACAAAGAGATATCGGCATGTAAATACTTTTGTTTACACTAGCGCAGATGAAAATGAATACTGCCAACGTATCAACATAAATCAAATGCTACCCTAACCTTGGAAAGCTTTCAGAACAATGGTATATCACTCAATGAAAATACATACTCTACTGGCTCACAATGCTATGAGTACTCTGTCATTAGAGATTCAATTTATGGGAAATGGAAATCCATTCTAGTAAAAGTAAGATAAAATCATAAACACTTTTGCAAATGAATGACTTTCTTTGTTAAATACAAGAAAGATTTACATGATGAATAGGCACTTCGCTGGGGTATACAAATACTGTACCAAGTACGAAGCAGCATTATAATACAAGTATGTTTGAAGTACTCGAGTACGGCTACATTACTGCATATGATTTCGGAAGTTTATTCCAGAATGACAGTCAAGAACAGGATCTTATTTAATTTTCGATAATAAGAGAAACATCTATCCTTCGAGAAAGAGAAAAAACAACAAATCAATAAGATTTCCCCGTTGTGAAACAAGATACAATAACTAAATTTTAACGTAGCATGCAAGATAAACTCGGACGCCTAATAAACACTTATAATAACACTTCAGAATAGCAACATGAAAATCAAACGACAGAATCATAGCTAAAATCATTTCGGCTTAACGTGAAAATAATATGAAATAGCCGCTTTTTTGGCATACTTATCATATGCTGCAGGGATCAACGTCGACGGGAGAAAGCATATATTTAGGAAATAGGAGCAAACGCAAATATTAGCTATACAGCAAAAGGCAAAGTGGGACCCATTGTAATAGGGTGTGTGTGTGTGTGTGTGGATGTTGTTGTGGTGTGGGGGAGAGGGAGGGGGGGGGGCGCTGATTACTCGCACATGCCGACGGCTTTTGATATTTGACCCCGTAAGCAGCAATAAACGATTATCGACAATTCGGGAAAGGAATTCGGAATGGCTGTTCCGGATATTGGCTTCGCACTTTTGGCAGGATTTCGGGATTGCAAATTATGCCTTTGATTTCAAAATGCAACCGGCTTCGGTGCCACGCTGCCTTTTGAGGGGTGATTGGAGTTTTGAATGTAAGGCAAATTGGCCATGCGTAATTTGGGGCCATACAAAATGAATAAATCACAAACTTTTAGCGGAGTTTAAGAAATATGAGCATTATAAGAAGACTTTAAAGAACTAAAATACCGTATGGGCATTATTTTAGCAATCAGAATCCCGCGGATCACCAGATTTGCTGAATAGCAGCACCAATATGCGGCAAAAGTGCTTCGCAGTGGAACGTCGTCTTAGTTCCACAGATCCTTTATTTTTTACACCGTTGGATTGTGCAACTTTGTGCAATTGGATCCGCAAAAATTCATGCAAAGACGCAATGCATTATTACCGTTAAGCAATTCTCTTTGTATTAATGAACTTGCTTACATTTTTTCTATTTATTTAATTTGTTAATATACTTCCTTTTACTTTCTTTTACTTTTTTCAGCTGAACGACAC
>NC_087213.1:15239879-15264879 GCF_015104395.2 Macrobrachium nipponense | reverse complement strand
GCCAGGTCTAGGCCAAAGGCCAGGAACCGGGACCAAATAGGTCATGAAGTATAATAAACAATAAATTAAAAACTGCACTGGGGCACAGACTTTCATACTAGAACTCAAACAGGCAATAAATACATTTGCTCACGTTTCCATACATACTTATTAAAAAGGTGTATTAAAATTAATAACAGGTCGATAAAATCTTAAAAATTTCATCTAAAATTCATTAATGGCTATGAGGTTTTTGTATCGTTATTATATTTTATTAATTAAATCAGAGTTCTTTAGAAACGTTAAAACCGGAACCACTGAAAATGTGAAAGATTCTGACAAAATTTCTTTTATTCTTTTATTTCCAAAAGCTGACAGACTCTGCTGGTCATGCCTTGGGCACTCACACAACACGTGTCCGACAATTATCAACACCTTGTACTCTGGGCACTCTAGATCAAGGGTCACGTGGGCTGCTCATCAAGTGCCCATGTGTCAGACGAGTGTGGCCTATACGTAGACGTGTCAGGATTACTCCATTTCGTAACATCAGGTTTTATTTGTTTTAGTTTATTACTTTCTGATTCCACGCTCCATATATTTTGCCATTCATTTACAATGATTGTTTTTAAATGGGCTATATAGTCACTAATAGGGATGTTTATACTTGTTCTCATCATGTGTACTGCTTCCTTGGCTGCTTTATCAGCTTCTTCGTTTCCTTTTATCCCGACATGGGCAGGGATCCAACATATTTCAATATATTTTCCCTTATTATATAATTTATGGAGTAAAAACTTAATCTGTTGCACAGTATTATTTCTGGGATTGTAACTTTCAATGGCTTCTATAGCGCTTCTACAGTCGCTATAAATCACAAAATTATTAAAGGGGTGTTCTTCGATTATTTCTATGGCCGATGTTATTGCACATAACTCTGCTGTAAATACAGAAGCATCATTGGGAAGAGAGAACTGGTATGTTTCTGGGACACTGCAACATATCCCACTCCGTATTCTGATTTGGATCCACCCGTATATACTGCGTAATGGGGACCTTTTCGGCTTATGTGCTCTATTGTATGTTGATTATGGTGTTCTGGAATATACGAGTAATTTTTTGATAAATATTTTAAGTTAGTGCACATTTTTATCATATTCATATTCCATGGAGGCGGTAATTTTACTATTGAAGGTAGTTGTGAATTTATATTAAGTGACTCAAACAGTCTTCTAGCTCTTATTGGGAAAGGTGTTATATGATTGTTATAAGAGAATCTGAGACAAAAGCGTAGATTCGATTGGAATTTTTGGAGCAGTTACTCAACGAAACCTACAAACAATAAATATGGCATTTCCCTCCCCGACGACCTCCTCAAAAAGCAACTTCGTGATGCCCACTGATGCTAGTCAATCGATTGATTGGCAACTATCCCAAATCTCTCCCTGAAGTCCATTGTTTCCCATTTTTCGGCGGCTTCCCGTGTATTTGTTCTGCTTTTTCAAAAACTAGAAATTCTTTGTCGTGCATCGACAATTACTACTAAGACCGATGTCTCTTTCTGTAGTTTAAAGTAAGTTAAGCACGGCATTGAATCTCCGTAAGGTTTTATTTCCCTGACAGCAACTATTTCAATTTTCCTTACTGACAATCTCCTACTCGTCAGGACTCGCTATTACTACTCTTTTTCTCCTACTGACGGGTACCTTGGGACTCAGAGAGATTTGTAACCTCGCCTGTTAACCTTTCATTTCATGCCATCTCACTGACACACCCATAAATCAGAAAAAAAGGTTTTCACTTTCATATCGTTAAACAATTTCCCCTGAACATCAAAAAATGACTTACGGGCTGTTCTATAAGCAACAGCCCATGCTGCCTAAAACCCAGCTTAATTAAAAACATCAACAACAAGCAACAGCCCGTGCTACCATAATACCAGATGAATCATAAACAACCTACAGTTTGTCTGGTGTCCAGAATGTATGCACTGAAAATGCAAAACTCGTCCACCCCACGTCTCATTTCTTTCACCAGTTGAGTCTTAATCATAAAAACAACCTACAGTTTGTCTGGTGTCCAGAATGTATACACACTGAAAAAGCAAAACTCTTCACCTAGTTAACTGGTTGACTGTCTTGTCTTGGTGTGCATAAATTTAGAGAGCGGTTCAAAACGAACTGCTAACCTTCAAGTACAGTCAAATGCAAAGCCCCCGACCCCCCTCAGTGGATGACAGTCTGTCTTGAAGTGTATCATCGGCTTTAGCTTCCCTCCTCATAAGTCTGCATGCTACATTTCATTTGCATACAGGCGCCATCCAATCTCTGGTGGAATTTACTTTGCTAATCTATTGTCTTCCTCGCCTTCAGCCAGGAAATTGTATCGTTTTACTCGAAGACGACGCTTCTTTTTTGGGAAATTCAATGAAGCCAAGTTTCGCGTTTTTCAATCCTCTTCGGCATCACTTTATTGGAATTAGAAAATTCAATAATCATTTTCTTATATATTGCGAGGTTTGAAAATGTCAACTTTAAGTTTTTCTTTTCAGGAAAAAGGGAAGTCTGGTGAGCAACGAGGAAAAGTCAAAAGAAGGTTTTTCCATTCTGAAATTAAACTGGCTTGAACAGAAGGAAGAGAAACTGAAAAATATCCGAGAAATGGTTAGCCATTATTAATTATGCATTGGGATGCAATCAGGCAGAGCATTAATCAGTCAAATCAGTGGATCTCTCTCTCCTCTCTCTCTCTCTCTCTCTCTCATCCAACCTACACCATTCGACTAAGAACCAAGTACACAATTCACTCCTTAGAGCATAAGAGGCATCTTGGATTTCTGGAAACGCAACTTTATTTCTCTACCTCGTTCCAGGAAGTTTAATCAAATCAAACCAACTGGAAAGGGAAAATTACAAACCGCTTAAAGCTCCAATATTCTTCTTCCTTGCAAAGGTCAACAGAAGATGCAATCTAATGCCCTCTGGTAGCCTAAACCGGAAGAAGAATAAGAAAGTGAAGAGAGGTGGGCGAAACCCAATTACGAAAGAAGCATTATGAACGGGTATAATGGATATTCATATACATAGTGCCTTAATATTTTAGTACACAAGGACAGCTTTCTCTCGTTCATACAAAATTATACAAACTTGATATATTCAAGTTCTGATCCTCATTATCTTTTACAAGCGTCTTGGAATTAAGAAGAAGTCGTCAAATATTTGAATCTTAAAATTGAATACCCTCAGAGATTTCGATACGGAAATGCAACAGAATCTTGAGAAGATTAACTTTACATAAATACATCAAAGTTTGGTACAATGAGTCATAATTCGTTAGAGAGTATGGCATTAGCATTAGATAATCATTAATTAATGATAGTTCTTTCTCTTGTTTACGTCATTCGATTATCGAGGAACCAAAACCAGTACGAGTCCTGACTCATGTGAACCTAATTCGATCTTCGAGGAGCATTATATAACACAAAAGAATATTCAGCTCACACCAAGGCATGAAGCGTGATTATTGTTGTCAATATCTGACCCATGACACTATTTTTAAATTATCTATTACCTGGAACTGGCCTTAAGAAAATCGCAATATATTGTGGTTCCTATTTCAGGTTCAACAGTAGCTACCTCAAATACCTCATTATTGTCTGCAGACAAGAAATAATTCCGGAGAAAAGAAAAAAATAAAAACCTGCACGAAAGTCAATGCAGTCAATCTAAAGTTTCCCACGATATCATCAAGGAATTTTATAACAAGACTTTGCAAATTGCAAATAGTTCGCAGAATGAACTTCCATAAACGGAGGTGACTTGCAAATTAGGAAAATTTACATAATTTTGATCTTACAGCGTCGTCCTCGTTATTTGAATACATTAAAACATACCGTTTGAACACTACGATTCACAATTTTGACAAATTTATGTAAATGTGTATAAAAAGTCATTCATAAACATAATATTTCAGTGTGCTTCATTAACGGCTGAAATAAACATATGATACAAACAAGATTTGATTGAACTGAAATATATCATTCCTTTCATCTCCAAATGCGTCTAAGTCGAACATGAACCTTTTAATAAGCAAATATGTTATTTATAGTCATGTTTAACTTTTCAATTTTATCTTTTTGCCAATCACAGCTTTCGTACCAACCAAACGCATCAATTTAGCCGTGAAAATTGGGACCAAAAATCACGGGTTTCTTAAAAAATGGTTATTGATTTTCAAAAAATCACAGACTTATTCAGTAATAATTAATGGTTTCTTAACAAATAATTTATGGTTTCTTCAAATATTACTGATTTCTTCAGAAATAATGTCTGGTTTCTTCAGACAATAATAGATTTCTTCGGAATAATAATTATCGGTTCTTTCAAATAACCACAGATTTCTTCAGAAATAATTTATGGCTTCAAATAATAACCGATTTCTTCCGAAATAATTTCTGGTTTGTTCAAATAATAACTGATTTCTTCAGAAATAATTTCTGGTTGGTTCAAATAACTTATTTCTTCAGAAATAATTACTGGTTTCTTTAGATAATAACTGATTTTTTCAGAAATAATTTCTGGTTTCTTCAAATAGTTACTGATGTAAGCCAAGTCCATCTTTCAATATTAAACACAGGAATTATAATGAGTACTTTCGAAGTTTCTTTTTTTCTTTACATCTCTCGGAGATTTAATAAATATTTCAAAGACACAAAATAAATGCAATCGTCAGAAATGAGGGGAAAATAAACATGGAGATTTAATGAACATAAAAATAAGCTGTCCTTGAGGAGCGACCAGCTTACAAATACTTTAAATTTTTTTTTTTTTTTTTTTTTTTGTGGACCGTTCCTTTTATATTTCGTTCCTACATAAGCAGAAACCGAAGAATGCAAAAAGACAACTATCGCACGCATACGCAACTGATATCATATTTTTATTACTTAAAACCTTGTTGATGATATTAATTTTACGGAGCATTTCCTCTACAATATATTATTCACAACATGATAACGATATATTCATGGATTATTTCGGCTAACCTGCACTCATGCAAGACTTAAATATGTCACATAACGTGGTACATTATATTACAGAATTACAAATGCATATACGATATAAGCTCCTTGTCATCAAATTACTATCAATTAATATTACAGGGAAGCGTTCAATAAATACAAATTTCCTATTTATAGCAACATCTGGATTCCTGATTTATCATAAACGTCTGTCAATTTAGTAACGGTATTTATAAAAGATTATGGCTTTCAATACCTCTGCAAATTAATTCTGCCAAAAAAGTGTTCATATTTTATGGATATTTGTAACCCCAAAATAAAACAAGCCGAGAATATTTTTGCGAGTGTGACAATGATAATCTACAGGAAATCGACTTCACATTTTGACTTGCCGTCGTCCAACTCAGGTGATCGACTGACTTTTCACCTCTGCCACTATATGACCATGCTTAGGGTCAGTACTCAACGTCATCAGGGTCGGGACTTGACGTCTCGACCCTCTCTTAAATAACCGTTATTCTTTTGCTGTATGGGTACCCTAGTCTTATGTAAAGGATACAAGAAATATGTATATTCCTACTTTTGAATGAAAATCAGCCATATAGCTGAACGCCTTTTAAAAGTGGGTCAAGGTATATAAGGCTTTTTCATGATAAGGTGTTTTAAAAGTTACTTACTAGTCACTTAGAATTACTAAACTGATATACTATATACTGCAACATCAAGAGCCATATCAATATTCCGTGAGAATTCTTCATTATGTAATTACTCTATTGTTAATTTTATTCATTTTCAAAGACAGATCTTCAATGATCTTACACTAGTACTAGAAAATAACATTAAGAATTATCTTCATTATAATTTATCTATATTCACTCAGGTACATGAATTATCAGTACTTATCCCCTCCGCGTAATATATTTATCAGAACTAAGCCCATGAAAAGCATTTTTACCGATTAGAAACTGATTTTCATTTTTTGGTTTAAATAAAAATATGAAATTAATATATAAGAGACCGACCTGCGGAAGCCATGCTGTCGAAGGCTAAAAGCTTGAAGCAATCAACTGTAATCACGTGTTAAACGATCACAAGGGGCGGAAGCCACTGGCCAGGGTTATTTGACGGGCGGTTGGGAAGGGACGTTTAATTTCCACATGATTATATTTAGCAAAAGCTTAAACGAAGCTTACGGGATTCGAACTGATGGGAGTTATATAACGCGAGCTCTTGCGTCATGCATCTATCACGGCCCCAATTGTCAGGAGAGTAATACAGAACACGAATCTGTTTTAATTTTCAGCAGACTTTACTGATAAGCCTCTATATGAAATGCATTTATTAATAGATACTTTGTCACATCAGCGGCAGGGATGAATAACTTTTATCTTTGAAAGCCAAGCAAATTACTATGTTGTTTAGAGTAAAAATATTGTGATTTTTAAATGTTTTTCCTTATTCAAAACTATATCAGATACTATAAACACGATAAACAAATTAGCGTGATAAATACGTTTTTATAAAGATTTTCCCGGCATGGTACGCAATCTTTCAAACAGAGGCTGTTTATTGTAAGATTATAATTTCACTTGACCTGTCTTCAGCATCTGAGAGTTTGTTCTTGGATTTTCAACAATCTGAACACTTTCCTCCTAAGTAAACGTTATATCACAAATCGATGCAATATGACAAATACACAACGGTTAAAGGGTCGGAATTATTAGTATTCATGGGAAGAGAGAGGGCAACCACGCTAATAAGCTTGATGATATTAAAGACAGCTTTATCTCCTTTCTTGTCTTCCTTAATTCAGTTTTATATAATTAAATGTTTAGTGCGTATGGAAAGAAGTAAATATATTCCTTTTAAAACAATATTATTTCGGTATAAGAAGAACAGGTCATTGAGTATACAAACCAAAAGGTAGAATAATACATATTTTCTGTTATAGAAACTAGTAATGGTTAGTAAATGATTCTTGACAGTGAGTCCTGTATTTCAATGAAAATTTCCTATTACGTTTTGATCAAAACAAGACGTGATCCGACCTCCAGCTTATTGTGTGTTGGGGGTGGGGGGGCATGCTAAAATCTACGGTCAAGTAGAGCGTTGCTCCAACAGCGAAAATTAAAATACTGTTAACATGCGCATTATTTATTTTTCACATTTTCATTCTAATAATTAAATCGTAAATATCCTATCCTATCTTTCAGACCTTTTCAGTGTTTTCATAGGGCTTTCCTACACGACCCCCAACCTCCCCAACAAGAACACCAACTATAACAAAGTAGTCTCCGAGAAAGCGAAAAAAAAAACAAGGATATTATTATTCACATCTCCATTGGAGGCCTTCTTGAGTTTGAAATATGAGTCCTGCAGGATAAAGCCGAATGCAGAATTGCCATTAAATAATGTAATATAAATCTCATAAAATTCTACGTATGTTTCAGAGCACGGGCCTAAACAACGTAACTGCCCCAACAGATAACGACTGAATCTTATACTGGATGATGAACACGAGCGAATCTCGCTACGTATCAAACTTGAAGGTTTTATTGGGAGCGCTTCCAACTGTTTTAGATAAAATGTTAGAGATCACTGGCAAGAATCCTTCAGCATAAATAAAAATCTGGATTAAATGCTTTGCATGAAAGCAAGGAATCAGTTCCAAATCTGTTTGAATCCTCTTTAAATAAATTTATTTCTTACCTTCTGTCTAACTCATTCGTAATGGAGCCCAACAGTTCCATTATTCCGCATGCTTTCCTTCTCTTTATCAGTAACCTCCTCCAGTCTCCCTATTCTGACATGTATAATGTTCAGATGATTCAGCCTAAATATTTCTTCTACCTTCTTTTTCTAATCTTGTTCTGGCATTCGTAATTCATCTATTACCATCTGATCTTGAGTACAGATGCCACAGGTAAGTCAAGGTAGATATTTCTGAGATAGCTTTGGTCTTTTTCTCTGTCTCCTCTCCCATTCAAGTCCTCTTTTCTATCAAAATATAATTGAAATCTCAATAATTTAATTTTGTTTTTTGCTGGTCATGTTCCTTCAGAATCATCTTAAGAGAGATAACATACTTTAAATATCTTAAGGAATTTTTGTCCTGCAATTTATGTTACATCAGTTACTAAAACTTTGTCACATTCATATCATTGTGGTGTATCTCACTCATGAACATCTCATGTGACACCTCCCTATTCCACAGGCATTACTTAATGGCAGCTCATCTTATCAGTAGTCTCCTCTCCAGAATATGTGGTAAGGTTTTAAAAGAGTAATAGGCTTAGTGTGGACCTGGGTACTCTGAACCAACCAACTGAAACGAACCCTCTTTGTCCTCATTTAGCCTTGTCGAAAAGTGATTCCGCTCTCTTTCCTGTATAACTCATTTCAGCCAGTTTGTTGGAGTCGAAGAAAAAGCTATTTTTCCTCTCAGGTGACCTTGTAACACATGTCAAACAACTCGTTCCCAGATCTACTCTGAAGAAAGCCATTAACCCTTGGACTGCACAAGTCAGTGACAGTTTCAAATCTTTTACTGGGATGGCAGAGGTTACTTTTTTGCTCCTTTTTTGTTTGGTCCTTAATAATGCTCGTCCTTTAATTACTGAAATTAATTACAAATCATTAAGCAATAAACTACAGCTGACGGGAAAAATAAATCCCAGGAGCAGCGAACCCTCTCTGAGATACAGAGACTTTCTCGAGAGCTGATTGAGTAACTCAGGCAATCCGACCAGCTGTAATGGTTCCCGTCGTGAGGCAGATGGCATTAAGGAGATTACCAAGTAAAGTCCTGAGGCACAGATCCGAAATTTCTTCTAGATCACTCGGAAGTCGAGGTAATCGGGTTCATCAAGTGGTAAATTCTCAGAAAGACGAAGAAAGTCTGCACACAATGCATGCAGGGGTGACGGACACATTTTCTGCGAAAACTTCATTGACCTCTCTCTCTCTCTCTCTCTCTCTCTCTCTCTCTCTCTCTCTCTCTCAGAGGAAAACAACGAAGAGCATTTCTCGAGCGCTGGTCGAGTATCAGGAGTAATCCTGCCAGCTGTAATCGTTCCCTCGCCAGGCAGTTGGATTCCATGGGCTTACCAGGGTAATTCCTGAAGGAAATCTCGGGATTTTCTTTTGGATCATTTGGGAATAGCTTAAGTCAGACTCATCAAACGATAATACTCCAGGTGGCGCAGACAATTCTGATTTCTCGAATACTCTAAACAAGATTTCCTTTTGGTTAGTATGCATATCAGAGCGGAACTCCGATACAGATACAGTAAAATTTTAGGAGAATTATCAAGGAAGCGTACACCTGCCCCTGGGATAATTGATAACATAAGTAATCGAAGTGGACCATTAACTCTGCGAAATCCACAGAGTTATCTAAATGGAACCTTACTAACCTTACTAACATCAGAAAATTATCCTTTTCAAAACCATTAAAAAAAGACGCGATAAACCAGATATTAAAAAAAATTCAAAAAATTCAAAATGGGATCTCTCTCTCTCTCTCTCTCTCTCTCTCTCTCTCTCTCTCTCTCTCTCTCTCTCTCTCTCTCTCTCTCTCATTAACTTATTATCTTCCTGGTTATGAGGCATCGGGTTGCCTTTCATGGACATCTTCAGATCGTTTATGAAAATCCTTAAAAAGGGTAAGAGTAATGCACGAGCGATGACCGAATCGTACCACAATTGTGATAATAATAACGTTGATAAATTTGCATGAAAGCATACATGCCTTCACGTACTATCTACGGAAGACTCTAGTTCAAATACAGTTCTTATATTTGATTGGGCATAAACTATGACTGCTGGTCGAGTAGACTCACAGCGAGGGAGAGCATTTCCCAAACAATCGCTGAGTGAGTAACTCTCCTAATCCTGCCAGCTGTAACCATTCCCGTCGCAAGGCAGCCGGAATTAAGGAGATTACCGATCAGGTTCCTGAGGGATAATTCGGAATTCTTTTTTACGGATCACTTGGGAATCGCAGGAATCTTGCAAGTGATTTAAAGGGAATTCTTCAGGAGTATGATAAAGTCGGCAGACAGTGCACCTTTGACAGACATTTGATACGCTTCTGAAAAAGATTTATAATTGCTGGGAATATCTTATGACGATTCAGAGACGAGACTTAAATTGCTCTTTCACCAAGAGGCTGCCTGAGATCCAGAAGGAGTAAATGAAAGCTCCGCAGATATGCAGAAAATACTCAGGAAGGCACGAGGATTTAGTGGATGACAGATGCCTACTATATTTCAGTTTTTAAAAATTGTCTAAATTCAAGCTTATGACTTGGATTTCAGTTTTAAACGCTCCAGCTTATCCTTGTCAGTGAATGAATGAATGAATATTAGTAATTATCTGGCGTCGTGACTACCAGGATCATTGACGCCGAATGAAGCCATTTGGACAACCAATTTGGGAGAAATCCGCGCACACATCATAAAGACTTAAAATTCCGCATCACTTATTGTACTATAGCTAGCGCAAAGATGCTACTTACGCATTAAACACCACCAAAGCTAAATTATTATTATTATTATAAAATAGTTTAACCAGACCACCGAGCTGACCCTCAGCTCCCACAGGGCCGGCCCAAAGGATTAGATAAAATGCAAGGTCCAGGCCAAAGGCCACGAGCTGGGACCAAACAGGTCATGTAGGATAATAAATAATAAATTAAGATTAAATAAAAGACTGCACAGAGGCAAAGGCTTTCATACTAGCACACAAACAGGCAATAAATACATTTACTCACGTTTCCATACATACATTCTAAAAAAACAAAGCTAAAAACTACACACATACATTAAAGCGAAATACCTAAATTTCGTTAAAAACTCCAACTTCTTTTAAAAATTCTACAACACACTCATAATCATACTGCGATTCTTCACCCAATACCTTCGCCAAATTGTAATTACCATCTCTATCTCTTTTGTCTTTAAAGTGCTGCTCTCTCAGTTCCCGATGACTAGAACATTCAACAAGCAAATGCTTAATAGTCATCGGGACGAGATAGTCATCACAGTAAGGCTGGTATTCACCGCTCATGAGATACCCATGTGTCAATCTTGTATGTCCTATACGGAGGCGGCATATCGTTACTTCCCATTTCCTAGGGTTAGATTCATATTTCCAAGGGGTGTGTATGTGTGGCAAACTCTTTCATTTTATTTGGTCCTGCTTCGCTCCATTGCTGTTCCCATGATCTTGCAATGAACTTTGATATACTAGGAAATACGTCTCTATATGGTACAGCAATTGGTCTTGGTATCATATTGGTTGCTGCTGATTTAGCTAGTTGGTCTGCTTTTTCATTTCCATATTTATTTACGTGCGCTGGGACCCAGCAAAAAGATATAGTAATCCCTCTACGCTGACGAAGAAATACCCACTGTGAGATTTTCAATGTAATTGGATGATCAGTATTAAAAATTTCAAGTGCCTGTAATGCACTTTTGGAATCACAAAAGATGGTGATATTGATGGAATTCTGGAGGGTTGCAATATGTTCCAATGCTGTTAAAATTCCATACAGTTCCGCTATGAAGTTTGATGCTATAATGGGTAGTGCTCCTCTGCGGCTAAAATCATCACTAAAAACTCCATATCCGACTCCATCATCAGTTTTGGAGCCATCAGTAAAACAAATGTAGAGCCTGAGTGCTCTGCAGTATGTTCTAAAAATAATACTCTGATTTCTGTATCTGATTTTTCTCTTTTAATACCTTTAAAATATTTACAAAATTTAATTACAGGTAATTTCCATGCTGGGGTAATTGGTAAATTAACTGGACATACAGGATTTCTTGACATATTCATTTTTTCCAAGATCTTTTTCACTCTAAAACTAAAAGGCTTAGGAAACCTTGGATGATTTTCATAAAAGTTGTTGTAAGAATTTCTATTTGCTGCTTCAAAGGCTTTAGAGTTGGGGATTCTCTGAACCCTAAACCAATATCTGATAATTGATGATTGGCGATATAACTCTAGTGGGATTTCTCCCGCATCAATTAATAAACTTAAGATGGGAGAAGATCGAAAGGCACCTGTTGTCAAGCGTATACCGGTATGATGTACTGAATCTAAGATAGCAAGACGATTATATGAAGCAGAAGAATATATTTCACATCCATAAAGTAACTTTGAAATAATAAGTGATTTGTGTAGTTTTATAACTGTCTGCCTGTCTGCCTGTCTGCACCCCAGTTGGTATTCGATAATACTTTCAAAATACTTAAAGCTTCAAGGCCCTTGGTTTTAATATGTTTCAGATGGGGAAGCCAATTGAGTTTTTTTGTCGAATATGAGGCCTAAGAAGCGTATCTCTTCAACACAGGGTATTCTATGGTTGTACAGATAAAGGTCTGGGTCGGGGTGTACTCCCCGAAGGTGGCAAAAATGCATAACAGTAGTCTTACTGGTTGATATTTTAAATCCCTGTTGTTCAGCCCAGTTTACTATCTTATTTATTGTCAATTCTAATTTCCTTTCTGCAACTAGCATTCGTGATGCAGCGACAGATATTGAAAGATCGTCTACTAACAGGGTACTCAATACATCCTTGGGTATAACAGACGCGACACCATTTATTGCTAACGTGTGACACTAAGCACATTCCCTTGTGGGACACCCTCTTCTTGGCATCTTCTATCTGATAATGTGCTGCCCACTTTAACTTGAAAATATCTACATTTCAAGAATGCTTTAATGAATAGGGGCAACTTTCCTCGTAGACCACAGGTATGAATTGTCTTAAGAATGCCATGCCTCCAAGCAGTATCATAAGCTTTCTAAATATAAAAAAAAATAGTTATAGGGTGCTGCTTGGAGGCAAATGCTTCACATATGGAGGTTTCCAGCTCCAGTAGGACATCTACTGCCGAGTGCATTTTTCTAAATCCACATTGTGAGGGTAAGAAAATATCATTACGCTCTAAATACCAGACAAATATTGTATTCACCATTTTTTCCATTAACTTGCAGAAACAGCAAATTAGTGCTATTGGTCGATAACTAGCCACTGAAAAAGGGTTTTTACCTGGTTTAACAAAAGGTAATACAAAAGCCAATTCCCATATGACTGGGTAGCTACTTTCATGCCATAATCTGTTAATTATACTTATTATAAAAAGTTTTGTATTTTTTTAAATATGTCTAAACATTTGATAGGGAATTTCATCCGGACCAGGGGCAGTGTTAATGCTGCTGGCCAGGGCAGCATCAAATTCCCTTTCTGTAAAGGGTAAATTATATGGCTCTATCTTATCTGTGGAAAAGTCTAATCGCAGTTGTTCTTCTCTTCTTCTATATTGATATCCAGGGGAACTCAGATTTTTTTGAAACTTGGGCAAAATGAACGGCGAGTTTATCACTTACATCTTTTGCGTTGGCGATGAGGTTGTCATTAACTTTAAGTACTGGGGAGGACTGGGAGTAAATTTCCCAGCAATCTTTTTTATTTTCTTCCACATACTGCAGATAGGTGTTCGGTGGTTAATGGACGATACAAATGACGCCCATGACTGCCTTCTGGCAGTTTTCATTGCCTTTCGAAAACGCGCTCTATTCTGTTTGTATATTATCATGTTTGCTATAGTTCGGTGTCTACGATAACGTGTAAGTGATGTTCTTGTGACTCGGTGTAACGGTGTGAGCTTTTCAAACCACCATGGGACTGGGCGTCTCCTAAAAAGACCTGTAGTTTTGGTATAGAATGTATACCTGCTGTATGGAATGTCCCATTTAATAAATCGATTGCATCATCTGCCGTTGGGAAGTCATTTGCATCACTTTCTATTTCGCTTAGCTCTTGAAATTTGTTCCAATCTGCTTTTTCAACATTCCACCGTGGAGATCTTTGAACTGGTGGGTCATCATTGGAATTTATTATTATGGGAGCATGGTCACTGCTTTGCCAGTCATCATTCGTCTTCCATCTGAAATCCATCGTGCAATTGGAACTAGATATTGTAAGGTCTAAGCATGAGACTGTACCTGTCTGGATATGATAATGAGTGGGTTCTCCAGTATTTAAAAGTCCTAAATCTTCATTTTTTATTATGGAAGCTATAATATTCCCTTTTTTATTTGATGTCACATTTCCCCATAAAGGATGTCTGCCATTTAAGTCTCCCATGAGAAGAAATGGTCGTGGAAGCTGAAGAAGTAAATCAATTAGTTCTTCTCGAGTGATGGGATTGTTTGGTGGAAGATAAAGGGAACAGAGTGTGTATTTTCGCCTTAAGTGAATTTGAACCGCAATAGCCTGTAAAAGTGTATTTAGTGGGATTGGAAAACGAGGAAGGTCCCTGCGAACATATATAAGGCAACCTCCATGTCTTCCCACTTCCAAATTATAGTGTTCTATATGATATATAGTCTCTCGGGCAAGGTGTGTGGACATCAAGCATTGTTTCTTGTAAACATACAGCAATAGGGGAGTATTTATAGAGTAACACTTTAAGTTCCTCATATTTTGCAGGAAGTCCCTGACAATTCCACTGTAAAATTGAAGAGAAGTTGTCTATGTTTTGGAGGGTAGTCCTCTATTTAAGGTCATTTTTGAATGTTTAGTGGATGGGAAGCTTTGCTTGTAAGTTTTTGATGACGATTGTTTTTCTTCGCCAGCTTGCTCAGTGATTTTGGTTTTATCTTTCGTTGGAGTTAATGGAGGAGAGGATGAGGGTGTTCTTACTCTCTTCATTTGTTTTTTCCCTCTAATTCAATTAAATCAGGCAGAGATTCTGTCTGAGATAATGCAAAAGGAGGATTAGATGGAGGTTTGAGGGAGATATCCAATTTGTTATATGGAATGTTTTTAATATCCGTCTTGGCCGATTGTGCTCTAACCTTACTAGGCTGAGCACTTGGCCCAGTATGTCGGGCCACAGGAGTAGAAGCATCCTTTATTGAGGATGAGGAAGGATCAGCAGATTGGAGTGGAGCCCTAGTGGTGGAATGTTGGACCACAGGGGCTGACCCATCCTTCATTGAGGATGAGGAAGGAGTAACGGATCGAAGTGGAGACCTTGTGGTAGTAAGGGCTTTAGAATAACTCCTGGCTCTTCCCAAGAGTCGTCTTGCATGTCCAATACTGATGTGCTCTGTATATGCTTTATTAACTGCTCATGTTTCAACTTTAAATTCTTCACATATTTTATCAACTGATTTGTGTTCTAGCTGACAATTAAAACATTTAGGTATATCTGAGCATGGGCCATGTTCTAGGGCAGAGCAATTATTACACATCTTATTAGATGGATGACCAAATCTAAAACAATTAAAACACTGTAATGCTTTTGGTTGAAAAGGTCTAACTCGCACTCTTTCATTTTCTATAACTATACGAGATGGTACATTACTGTCTTCAAAAGTAAAAATCATCATGTTGCCATTTGGGACCTTTTTCACTTTCCATACAGTTGGTGGACACATATCTAAAATTTCTGCTTCAGTAAACTCGTACAAGTCTCTATCAAAAACAACACCTCTTCCATAGCTAAAATTTAGGTGAGGACTAATTTTCTCTACTATATCATTGTTATCAACTTTCATCATTGTTAGCATCTGCGACTGAGTTTTAGATTTTGCATGAATAAGCACAGAGCTCTTACCAAATCTAGTAATGTCACCACTCATTATGCCACCTATTTTTTGCTGAAGGTACCTACTAAACTTGTAATAGTTGAAGTTCTCCTCATTAGCTTTTACTACCAGCCATTTAGGAGGTTGGGGGACTCTTATTTTGCCAACGTTGCTACTATTGGAGTTGATTGGATTCCATTCTGCAGGTTTATAAATGTCTAAGTTTCTTGGAGCTTTATCCGTCAAGGCTTCTTTAACTAATGAGTTACATACTTTCAAAGTATCAATACTACAGGTTGCTTTAAAAGCATCTTCATGTTTATCAAATGTTACCCAAGCTTCCCATTTTCCTTCTGTGTCAAGAAAGTTCATACGAATCTCATGTTCAAAGATGTCGAGATATCCTCATAGTTACACTGAAGAGGAATATTTTTCATATGTATATGTATAACTTTCAAATGCGTCACTCTACTATTATTGGCATCTGGGGGGTTCAAAGAATGGTCTTTGTTTGAGCAAGAAGTCGTCAACGGTGCCAGTGAGTTCATTTTCCCAGGGGATGTAGGTTCATAGTCCGGATCCATATTTGGTTTACTAAAACAAGAAACTCGTACTACTTGGTTATATCAAGAAAGTATCGTGAGTCACTCAGGTATTCACATTTTCCACCAATGGCACTAGTGAGAGTTGACTCCCAATGGTCCACCCCATGCCCTACCCTTACAGGATAGCACCAATACGTTTGCGGTGGCACAGGTATAAGCCAATCCGCCTGCTGGGAGCTCTGATTCCACTAATGGGAATCAACTCCCCACCACAAATGTATTGGTGGGCTTCCGGACAAAAGCCAGGAGTCACACCCCCAAAAAACCAGCCCCCCCTGGATTCCGATGGGCCAGTCCCTGGAGATGGTTCCGCCCTCAAGATAGCAATGGGAAAATCCCATTATTAACTCTCAGGTCCAAATCATATCAGGTGGTGACTCAACCACCACAACTCCCACTATTAGCTTCGAATGCAAACCCTTCCTAACCCACGATCCCTTCTCAGACTCACTTTAATAGTTAAATTAGACGAAAGTGGAAACGTCCTCACCAGTTATTGCCAAAAGTTTGTAGGAGTTCCGTCAGGATCCAGCCTTCACACGAGTGAAGGCAGGATACCTTACCCCCTCACCACGTGAAGGAACCTACTCGAGGGGTCCTTGTCAGTGAAGCATAAGTGCTAGAAGCATGTAACAACTAATTTGAATAAATTCACTCACTTTCTAGGACGAGACAAGTCCTTGATTTAGTACTAGACCTCCTATAAATACAACAGCTTCTAAATGTTTACTGGATGTATGTATTCTTTCATATAGCTCTGCCTCCTCCCTTGATAAAGTAAGTCTAATACATAACCCTGGGGTTCTCACTGAAACCTCAGCAAAATCAATTATTTCGTATTTTGGCATTTCCATCAGGGGAACAGGAGCCATCATCTCATTTCGTGGCTAGGACATCATCACCCTGTATAATGTTTGGTTATAATCACTACCAACTTAGCATCAGTAATAACCATTCATCCACCAGCCACAGTTCGCCTACAGTTGATGCAATTTCAAGGATTGCCCTTCTTCTTCCACCAGTCTTCTTAGTAAGTCTCGTTCTTCAGTTAGCCTTCCACAATCATAATTATCTTGTCCGTAGTGGTCGGGTTTGCTCCATTTATATTGCTTATGATCTATTGTCTTGTCCAATATCATTGGATACAACTTGTTCCTCAGATATGACTATATTTCTATGAATAAATATCAGACAAGAGTTCGAGATATTCATATCAGTTCTGGACAGCTTCCGGTATCTTGGCCCTCAAATATATTTTCAAGGTCGCTAACTCAACACTGTTATTCTGAAAAGTATCTACTTACAGGAGACTTGCGATTAATAATATAAGAGCCATTGTACAGAAATCCCATTATTAGTCATCTTATTTGCCTTCCACACTGAATCTCATTAGTTGTCCAAGAAGTCACAAGTCAGTTAGCAAGTCAAGTCGACAGTATTATGAACCTCTCTGACAAAGACTATTCGTCTTTGCTAGTCAGCTCAGCAATTATTGCCGAGTTGTTTTCCATCATAAAAATCAAACAAGATTCCATGGTAAGGTTCTTTCAGTTCCTTGCCTGACATCTCGTTACAGGAAATAATTGACCACTTGGCTTTTTGGTTATTAAGTGTTTCGATTGACATGGTACACGGCGTAATCCGACCTCCAGCTTACTCGCGACGCATGCAAGATTTTTCTCACACGCATAAGTTGTAAACATTATATTCCTCACTTTTAACGCGAATTAAAACATGCTAAACCCTACGGCCAAAAAGAGCCTAGTTTCACTAACGAAAATTGCCAAATACGCAAATTTTATTTTATTAGAAATAATTTTTCTGTACTGCTTAACATGCACACTATTTATTTTTTGCATTTTAATTCTAATAAATAAATCATAAATATCCTATCCTCAAATTCCTATATCTTTAACTCAACGGGAAACAACTTTTTCGGACCTTTTTAGGTTCTTCCATAAACCTTTCCTAACCCCCAACAACAAGAACAACAGACCTTTCCTAACCCCCAACAAGAAGAACAACAACTAAAACAACAACAAAGTAGTTTGTAGGCTTACTCCCCGAGTAAGGGAGATTTTTGTTTCATCTACTTTACAAGAAAGTTTTCATACACGGAAAAAGAGTTTAAAATGCATAAACAACTGTTTATTTTAGGAATTCCCAATGTGTCTAGTGTCTCATTAAACCAAATATTTTCCGGCGACCTGATTAGCCACAGATTCAACTGAGGAACATAAAAAGATGTATAAATAATTCTTCAGTCACGTGTCAATTTCTGAGGCAAGTAACTTCCTAAAATAATAATAAAGAAATACTCTTGAAATCATTCGGCATATTAAATGATAAAGAATCCATATGATCACTCACCTAGCTTTCCTCGACCGTACTTACGGCGCCATATAATTCAGTCAATCGCTAAATCAATTCTTCACCTCACTGACGGCCAAGGCAGGAGTGAGTCCACTGAATTGACCACCGTGGCAAAAACGTCGTACATTGCAGCAGGAACTGAAATTGGCAAAAAATAGAGAAATTAGCGAAAATAAGCGTGCTAGTAAGAAAAATTCCAATTAAAATGGAGTACAATTTATAAATAAAGAATTGGGAACGGGGCAAACCCAACAATGATAAAGATGAATGTAAATAAACATTAATCTTAGAAAAAAAAAAAAAAAAAACACACACACACAAATTGGGGAACAAATATATTAGGAACGCGTAGTTTCGGAAATCGTGCTCCCTTTGCAATTTGGAGATATATCTTTTTTTTTAAGTCAGAAAGGGCATGTGTTTCTGAATATAAATTTCCTTCAATCTGCAGGCTTTTTCAAGTTTCAAAAGTGATACTGATCTGTTAACATAAAATATTAACTAACATCACTATCAACATCAATATGAGAGCACAGGAACAAAATAGAAAAATTAACATTCTTGAAGTCACTAAAATACTTATAGTTTTCCAGCATGAATATTCACCGAAAGAATACTATAATGTGTAGAGAGTGATATGAAAATTCTTCACTCCAGGATGTTGCCGCATTAAACAAAAACAAATAAATAATGCTAATTGTAATTATTATCAAGTTTCCAGAAATTGCAGGAGATAATTTATTTGCAATCTCTTGAAAACCGTATTAAAATGTTTTAAATCTGTTTATCTATTTATCGAAATAGAACCTTATTCCGACATGTACAAATTTATTCATTAGCAGATGTAGACATCGAGAGACAAACACTATATATATAAACGGTTTCCATAAAGTCCCAGAACTATTACAAGTGTTTATTGCTCAGAATGGTACTGGGCCTTTATGCACACCGTTTAGATATATAGTGTTCGTGTCTTGATGTCTACATCTGCTAATGAATGAATTTGTACATGTCGGAATACGCTTCTATATATATATATATATATATATATATATATATATATATATATATATATATATATATACATACATATATACATATATATATATATATATATATATATATATATATATTTATAATTTTATATGAATTACTTGATCATGAAGTATATAAAACGTGATGCTATGTATGAATAAAGGTTTTTGCCATGAAGGAAAAAATGAAAAAGCCAGATAGCCAAGTACTTTCGGTCCTGTTCGGATCCTTTACTGAGGCAAACTGATTTTACAGAGAACAACATAGTCAAAAGAAAGTTTAATACACAAACTGACACTACAACATTAGCCAGCAATAAGGGCGATTTTCACTCTACAGAAGGGAGGAGTCGCCTGAGGGAAGCCACATCTTGAAGGATACACGCAGTAAACAAGTGATTTTCCCAGAAAACAGTACAATTTGAAAAAACACGGGAGCATATCCAATTTAATATCATGAATTTTTACACAAATTTTCCCCCCAAAAAATTATTATTAATGAAAAGACGAAAGAAAATATAAATAAATATATATATATATATATATATATATATATATATATATATATAATATATATATATATATATATATATATACTATATCGAGCAAGAGAAAGAGAGAAAATATCGAACCAGAGAGAGAGAGAGAGAGAGAGAGAGAAAGAAATAATAACTATATACATGTGGGACTAATTTATTAGTTGTTCATTTATTTTAAGGTCCTCTAAACATCTTACAAATATATGGGTCCAGATGGTACATTCCCAGACTAAGATTTAGGTTGTTTTTATTAGTGATTTGTATAATTGCCGATTCCAGTAAATTTTTTGAAACATAATCATTAGATCTAGCAATTACCGAGGTATCACAACAATTAATACAATTAGATTTTTCACTCAGATGGATAAACAGTGCATTTGAAGTCTGGGCTGTTCTAACTGAATACATATGCTGCTTAGTCCGCAGGAGTCCTTCGTGGCAAAAAACCTTTATTTATAATATATATATATATATATATATATATATATATATATATATATATATATATATATATATATATGTTATATAAAAAGCGGGATGCATTAACAATATGTTTAAGACACCGTTGTATGGTGATGTGCTGTGACTTTCTTAGAATGTAGGGGTCATCAGTTTAACTTCCCTTGGAGACACACAGTGTGGTCCAAGTGACAAGACATCTCAGCTTAGGAAAGTCTGATGTATCTTTCTGGGTGGCATGACGTCAAAGTTGCTACCTGTGCAGGTCAGTGCCATGTCCTGTTGCTATGGGCGGTTACAGAGGTGCCTTTTGAAACTGGTTCTAGGCAGTTTCCTGGGTGTGAACAATGTGTGTGAGTTCGTGCATGCGTGCGAGCTTTTTCCCTACATAACGAGATAGTAGGATTACCAAGGGGGGAGATCATTACAGAGGCGGCAAAAGTACTTTTTGAGAAAAGTGTGTGAATACTGTGTTGAATGGGTAAGCATACTTATTATTTGGCCAAAAGTGTGGCTTGTCTGTATTTTGAATATTTATTTCAAAGATTTTTTATTTCATATGATCTTTTGATTTTTATTTATAATTTTGTGCTTATCGAGGTGTTCTCCTGTCTTCTAACAGGCGGTTCTGAGAAAGGGGAACTGATCTGAGAAAGGGGTACTGAATATGGTGACTTAATTGAAATGGAAACTTGGCTAATGTTCCATGGTGTACTAGACTGTTGTGACTTTTCCAGTTTCATGACTAAGATAATCTTGATTATTGTAGGAAAAATATGGAGTGGGTTATCTGAGTTCAACATTTCATTTAATCTTTTTGTTAAGAACCTTAGTTTATTTAGCTAATACTTTGCTCTTAAATAAATGTATTTTTGTAGTTCTAGAGTCTGATTTAATGGCCTTAGGTAATGGAGAGAGAGAGAGAGAGAGAGAGAGAAAGGGGGGGGGGGGGATTGATTGATTGTGTATTATATCTGGCGTTACAACATCTGGGTAATTGACACCGAAATAAATTAAATAGAAAAAATTAAATTTTTGATAAATTTCATATAAAAATATCTATAAACATATAAACATTTTGTTCATATATATATAAGTTCTTACATAGACAATTTATGTATAATTTAAATTTGGTTAAGGAGGCCCGCCTCTCTCATAAAAATATATAACTGCTCTATATTACAATCCTTTCCAAGAATTGTAGCTAGGATAAAATTACCTACTCTGTCACGACCCCAAGACAGGAACCTATGTCTCAAATTCCCAAGTCTGGGACATTCAACCAGCAAATGTCTCACAGTCAAGGGCACAGTACAGTTCTCGCAAAATGGAGGATTTTCATGAGACATCACCAACACATGGGTGAGTCTTGTATGTCCAATCCTCAATCTGCACAACATCGTTTCTTGTCTCCTTGGCATATACGGATATGACCACGGAGACACTGATGACGTGATACTACACATTTTTTGGTTATTTAAAATATCCTCCCACTGGGACTGCCAACATTTTTTAATTCTCTGACCTACGAGAGGATACAAATCCAAATATGTTAGTAGGCATCTTGTGGGTTCTGGGGAGCTGACTGCAGACTTTGCAAGTTGGTCAGCTTTCTCATTCCCAGCCACCCCAACATGAGAAGGAACCCAACAGAACTTTATTTCTTTCCCTCTTCTTTTTAGTAAAAGCAGCCATTCCAATATATCTAAAATCAGAGGGTTTAAAGGGTTAAAAGATTCCAGCGACTGAAGAACACTTCTTGAGTCACAATATATAATAAAATTACTTTCATTCCAAATTAAAACTTCCTTTAAAGCCTTTAAAATTCCATATAATTCTGCTGTAAAAATCGATGCAACTGATGATAGCCTGCCGCTTCTCTCTACATCAGGGAAGGCTACACCAAAGCTGACGCCAGCATCTGACTTTGACCCATCCATAAAAACTGCAGTGGAGTTATCATGTTGCAAAGAGTGTCCTAAAAATATTGACCGCATGGCCTCACTGGACAATTCTGTCTTGGTAAAATTAAAATATCTACAACATTTTACCTCTGGAAAGTTCCAGGGGGGACTAACTGAGTATTTTGCTGGTAAAATCTCGATTCTTGGCATATTTAATTCACGGACAATAGAATTTACTCTAAAAGCGAATGGATGAGGTTGCTTGGGGTGACTTTCATAAAACTGCCAATGCCTTTGATTTCTCATACAAATGCTGGTTAAAGACTTAGGTAGCCTCTGGAATCTATACTAGCTCCGAACCAGCAGACGCTTATAATGAAGATCCAGTGGCACCTCATCAGCATCTACAAGCATGCTCTCGGTGGAAGATGATTTAAATGCTCCGGTACACAACCGTATTCCTCCATGATGAATTGAGTTGAGCATTTTAAGGCTATTAGGCTTCGCAGAAGTGTACACCTCACACCCGTAACTTAATTTTGAAAAGTCCAAGGCTTTATATAATCTCAACATCTGAGTTTGGTCTGCACCCCACGAAGTGTGAGAAACGACTTTCAGCAAATTCATTGCTTTCAAGCATTTTGCCTTAATATATTTCGGATGTGGAATCCAGGTCAGCTTGCTATCAAAAATCAAGCCAAGAAACCTTGTTTCACCAACACATAGAATTCTCTGCCTATGAATGAATAGATCTGGATCAGGGTGGATTCCCCTTATATGACAAAAGTGCATAGTTCCAGTTTTACTGGCGGAAAATCTAATACCATTAACCTCAGCCCACTTTACTATATTATCAATGCAGAGCTGAAGGCGGCGTTCAGCCACTGCCATCCTTGATGCTGCAAAGGAAATCGATAGGTCATCAACAAAAAGGGTATATGTTATATCTGAGGGAATTATTTTAGAAACCCCATTGATTACCAAGGCGAACAAGGTTACACTTAAAACACTTCCTTATGGTAATCCTTCTTCCTGATTGAACACATCTGACATTGTTGCTCCAAACTGAACCTGAAATATCCTATTTTTTAAAAAAGCCTTAATAAACAGGGGCAAATTGCCTCTCAGGTTGCATTCATAAAGGACCCTCAAAATGCCATATCTCCATGTTGTATCATAAGCCTTCTCTAGGTCAAAGAAAACAGTGATGTGATGCTGGTTGTTGGCAAAAGCTTCACATATTGAAGTTTCCATTCATACCAATACATCAGTTGTGGAGTGCATACTCCGAAAACCACACTGAGCAGGCGACAGATATTTACCTCTTTCTAAGTACCACATCAATCGTGTGTTCACCATTTTTTCCATGATCTTACACAAACAAGATGTTAATGCGATAGGACGCTAGTTTTCTGTCTTGAATGGATCTTTTCCAGGTGTCACAAATGGCAGTAATTTTAACATCTCCCAAAGCTTATGGAAGATATGTTCTCGGTAAATTCTGTTAATCAAGCTTAATATGAAAAGTCTGGTATTTTCAGGGGCATGCTTAATCATTGAATATGTTATATCGTCCAGTCCAGGAGCTGATTCATTACATTTATTCAAGCCTGATTCAAATTCTCTAATAGTAAAAGGAGCATTGTATTGCTCATGTCTTAAGGTATTAAAATCAACTTTGACCTGTTCCATTATCCCTCTTTGAGCTGAAGAGGGTCTATCATCATTTTTCTTAGCAACATTAGCAAAATGATTAGCAAACTCATTTGCCACTAACTGGGGGTCTGCTACCTCGCAACCGTTCATCTTGATAACTGGAGGTTGACAAGGAGTAAACTTGCCTGATATTTTTCTAACTCTCTTCCAAACTAGGGTCAGAGGAGTTTTCGAATTTAGTGAAGATATGAATATTGTCCAAGATTCTTTTAGTGCTTTTTTTTATTTCCATGCAAAAATGAGCTCTCGCTTTTCGAAATTCTACACGATAATACTCACATTTTCGTCTGCTATATCTGGTGAAGGCCGATCTCATAGTTCTATGAGTTTCCTGGCATTTACGTGTCCACCAGGGAACTGGGCGGCGGACAAATTTGCCCGAAGTCCTAGGTATAGATTGAAGACCAGCTGAGAACATTATTGTATTCAAAAAGTCAAAAGCGTCATCTACACAGGGAAAGTCATCAGCAGAGTCATCTATTGAGCTGTGCTCCTGGAATGTTGACCAATCAGCTTTACCAATGTTCCATTTGAGTAGCCTTGAAGATGGAGGACTTGATGCTACACTCACCACTATCAGAAAATGGTCACTGGTAAATCTATCATTTATAGTTCTCCAATTAAAGTCAATAAGACAGTCATCACTACATATAGATAAATCAATTGCTGATAACGTGCCTGTTTGAACATGGAAAAGCGTAGACTCCCCAGAGTTGAGGATCCCCACATTTTCATCTTCTATGATGGAACCTAAGCACCTTCCTCTTTG
>NC_087213.1:15233429-15239379 GCF_015104395.2 Macrobrachium nipponense | reverse complement strand
TCACACAGTTCACTTAAATGTAAGAGAAAGAACATTTTAATTAACTTTTGAAAATATAAAACAGGACATTTTCCCCAACAAAGAAAATCATTTCAAAACGTCATACGATACAAAGAAATGTGTATCTGTGTGTGTGTGTGTGTGTGTGTGTGTGTGTAATAATAGTAATAAACGCCATCTTTTGACTTTTCCATCGTCCAGTCTGGGGCAGCCGTAGGCTTCACTAAAGGGTGTTTGCAGCGCGGTCTGGTCAACTTCACAAATGAACGGAGAAAGGCTGGATGGTGTGAAGTGAGTATGGTTCTGAAGCTGTCGGTGGAAGGAGGCGATGACAGCGCCTCAGTGGCGTGGTTGTATCGTGGTCGCGGGTTCGATTCTCGGCCATTCCATTGAGGAGTGAGAGATGTGTATTTCTGGTGATAATAGTTCACTCTCGAAGTGGTTCGGAAGTCACGTAAAGCCGTTGGTCCCGTTGTTGAATAACCACTGGTTCCATGCAACGTAAAAACACCACACAAACAAACAAACACACAAAAGAAGGAGGCAATAGCCTGTTAATTTTTGGGATGGGAGGGTGCTAGAGCGAGTGTGTTTAGTACCTACAAGTGCGCGAGTCCTTACAGTATAGAGGTGAGTGGCGCAACGTATGGAGATCGGGCGACGTGGTACAGATCCGTTTTACATTTGTGAATCGACAGATTTGGAAGTTTCATTTTTTTAGGGTTCATCCTCACTTCGAAATTTAAAGGATGATCACCGCAATGATTTTATCGGAAGCCAACCCAATTGTTGTTGTTATTATAATTCTCTCTCTCTCTCTCTCTCCTCTCTCTCTCTCTCTCTCTCTCTCTCTCTCTCTCTCTATATATATATATATATATATATATATATATATATATATATATATATATATATATATATATGTGTGTGGTTGTGTGTGTGTGTATGTATATATGTATATATATATATATATATATATATATATTATATATATATATCTATATATATATATATATATATTATATATATATATATATATATATATTTATATTTATATATATATATATATATATATATATATATATATATATATATATATATATATAATGTGTGTGTGTGTGTGAATTTTTTGTCACGAGTAGCGTAGAACCTATTTTATATTTACAAATACTAAGTAACAAAAATCGTTTAATATCAGATTTCCTACTCCATGGAAATACATACACCCCGAGAGAGATTATAATGGATAAGTGCTTCCGAAGCGGCCACGATTCGAATTTGAGTCTTTGTTTAAATACGGCGATACACAGTAAATCTGCCACCCGACCCGGCTAATGGCTGATTTATACAAATACATGAACGCTAACGTGAATATTGTTTTATAACTTAAATAAATTCCCATTAACTAGTAAAATAGTAACATGTTACTCTTAAGTTTTTACACGTTTGAGAAATATTCTTGCATGCCGTCTCGTTTCATTTATAATTGATTTATCTAATATGCAGTTATTGCGTGTTGCGTGCATCCGATGTTGTAATGGCTCTCTCTCTCTCTCCTCTCTCTCTCTCTCTCTCTCTCTCTCTCTCTCTCTCTTTATATGTATATTATATGATAAAAGACTCGGGTGTTTCCCTCATTTGAATCTTGAAACCCTGCGAAGTGCCACATTCGTCCTCTGTGTTCCTGTCCCGGTGGTGGTGGTGGCGGTGGGGGCTGGGGTGGCGAGGGTGGGCGGGAGGGATCACGATTACGAATACCCGGCAGAAGAAGGGAGATGCCTCTTGAGTGCCCAAATAAAACGAGATTGCGTTGCCGCGACAAAGTGCCCTTCGCTACATTACGTCACCAGGAGCGTTTAATTTGCATAGGTAAGAGGATGGAAGGGGGCTAACAAGGCAGTCTTAGGTGGGCGGGGGTTTTTCTCTCTCCTAGTTCTGAGGTCTTTTGAAAAATGCCACCCGTGTTATTTCGTCTTCAAGAATACTGGGGAACAGGGGAGAAAGATGATACGCAGTGAAATTTATTTTTTTCTTTTTATCGGTTACAAGTCCTTTCGTTATTTTCTTTTTGGACTTCTTTCTTTTTTCTTATTTTGTTTTATTATCATCATAATGACTTTTTTACAGTTTACTGAGGCGCGTCCCCAATCAAGTTTCAACTTTGTAACAACTTTACATCGTTGATGATTTTAAAATATTGGTGAATCTTTGACTTTTTAAAAATGTGATCATTATGCGATGTGGAGTTCGTAGACGGGAGGGCCTTAGCAGGAGAAAAGCTCAGTTTTCATTTCGTCACATTACAAATGCTACTGCCATTGTTGTTGGCAATTCATCTGAACGAAGTCGGTTTTATATCCTATGAGATTTATTCACTGATGGGAATAGTGGTGTACTTACTCTCTCTGTCACACATCTGAGTATTAGCTTCTTTTTCAGTCATGATATTTTCAACGTTAGATGGATTCTCCTTATTTTCCATGGGTGTAGGGAAAAATTATCTGTACGTTTCGTTTCTACAAAAACGCAAGCCATTTTGCTTCTACAAAAGTATCAGGACATTTGCTTTTACAGAGCTAGCAGGAATTTTGCTTCAACAAAAGTATCAGGAAATTTTGCTTCTACAAAAAATCAGGACATTTTGCTTCTACAAAAGTATTAGGAAATTTTGCTTCTACAAAAGTATCAGGACATTTTGCATTTACAGAGGTATCAGGACACTTTTGCTTCTACAAAAGTATCAGGAAATTTTGCTTCTGCAAAAGAATCAGGACATTTTGCTTCTACAAAAGTACAGGACATTTTGCTTTGCAAAGATATCAGGACATTTTGCTTCTACAAAAGAATCAGGACATTTTGCTTTTACAGAGGTATCAGGACATTTTGCTTCTACAAAAGCATCAGGACATTTTGCTTTTACAGAGGTATCAGGACATTTTGCTTCTACAAAAGCATCAGGACATTTTGCTTCTGCAAAAGAATCAGGACATTTTGCTTCTACAAAAGTATCAGGACATTTTGCTTTTGCAAAAATATCACATTTTTGCTTCTACAAAAGTATCAGGACTTTTGCTACAAAAGTATCAGGACATTTTGCTTTACAGTATCAGGCATATTTTGTTCTACAAAAGTATCAGGATATTTGTGTATCGGTATTTTTGCTTCTACAAAAGTACAGGACATTTTGCTTTACATATAGGATTTTCTTTTGACAGGCCATTTTGCTTTATACAAAAATATCAGGACATTTTTGCTGGACAAAGATATCAGGACATTTGCTTCTATAAAGTATCAGGACATTTGCTTTCTTTTGCAAAGATATCAGGACATTTTGCTTTTACAAAAGTATCAGGACATTTTGCTTCTACAAAAGTATCAGAACATTTTGCTTTTACAAAGATATCAGGACATTTTGCTTCTGCAAAAGTATCAGGACATTTTGCTTTCACAGAGGTGTCAGAACATTTTGCTTCTACAAATTATCAGGACATTTGGCTTCTACAAAAGTATCAGGACATTTTGCTTTCTCATAGGTGTCAGAACATTTTGCTTCTACAAAAGCATCAGGACATTTTGCTTCTGCAAAAGTATCAGGACATTTTGCTTTCACAGAGGTGTCAGAACATTTTGCTTCTACAAAAGCATCAGGACATTTTGCTTCTGCAAAAGTATCAGGACATTTTGCTTTCTCATAGGTGTCAGAACATTTTGCTTCAAAAAAAGTATCAGGACATTTTGCTTTTGCAAAGATATCAGGACATTTTGCTTCTACAAAAGTATCAGGACATTTTGCTTCTACAAAAGTATCAGGACTATTTTGCTTTTGCAAAGATATCAGGACGTTTGCTTCTGCAAAAGTATTAGGACATTTTGCTTTCACAGAGGTGTCAGAACATTTTGCTTCTACAAAAGCATCAGGACATTTGCTTCTGCAAAACGTATCAGGACATTTTGCTTCCATAGAGGGTATGAAACTTTTTGTGTTCTAAAAACGTATCATGACATTTTTCTTTTACAAAGTTATCAGGTCAGCTTTTAAGTTTATTTTCTCTTATTTAGTATACATATGTGTGATATATATAATATATATATATATATATATAGATGGATGACATAGAGGGATATATAGATATGTATATATATATATATTATATATATATATAGATACATAGATAGTATATACATATATATAATATATATATATATGATATATGGAGATATGTATATATATATATATATATATATATCTATATATATTATATATATATATATATATCACCTTCCATGTGGCTATTTACGTGTATATATATTATATATATATGATATAATATATATATATAGTATATATATATATATATATATATATATACATCTATATTATATATATCTATATATATAGGTATATATAATATATATATATATATATATTGTGTGTGTTTGCGTGTTTACCATGGTGTATAAAAAAAAGGATAATTTAACTGCGTTCATCATCAGCCCAGAAATGAAGAAGAAAACACACATAAAATCATGGCGTAACAACTCGCAAGGAGAGGAAAGTCGGCTAAAATAGCTTTGGTTAACCATTCTCATTGTCTTTTACCTGCTCTCTAAACGGCGCTTATGTTGCAAGGAGGCAGGCTGCTTTACCCACAAAAGGAGCCTAAGAAAAGGACGCCGAAAGACCAAACATTGCTTTGACAATATGACAGACTAGGCCAGACACACCTCACTTCACATACAGGAGTAACGAAAGGAAAACATGCGACAAAAAAATAAAAAAATAAAGGGAACACAGTATATGCGGAATAATTTTCTTAACTCTCACTCTCTCTCTGAAAGTATAGTTATGTCAAAGTTGGTTTGTGTGGGAGTGGTAAAATAGGTATATATATATATATATATATATATATATATATATATATATATATATATATATATATATATATATATATATATATATATATTACCTGGAAAATTTTAAAAGCATACTGATCTTCAATAAACATGGAGCTATTGCCATGCCAAACCATTTATTATATTTTTCTTCTCAAATTGTAAGTCTTCTATTTTTTTATTCATTATTTTTTTCCAATATAAACTGTTTAGAACTTTGCCTTTTTTCTTGCCATTAACGGTGACGTATTTGGGTCAAGAGAAGTTAAACTGGCAGCGTTCCTACGTGTATGTCCAATCTTTCATAAAGGCATTAAGTAGATTTTACTTTACTGTTGTAAGTGAATTTTCGCCTCCTGGAACCATATCCTCTAAAAGGGAACGATATATATATATATATATATAGATATATATATATATATATATACTATATATATATATATAGATATATATATATATATTATGTATAGTTATATATATATATATATATATTATATATATATAGATATATATATATATATATATATATAGATATATATATATATATATATATAGATATATATATATATCTATATATTATATATATATATATATATATATATATATATTATACATACATTTATATGTTCCTATATAGTATATGTATACAAACGCGCGCGCGCGTACATACACACGTGTTTGTGTGTAGGTACAGTGGTACGTATTTTTGTCCACGTTCAATTTTCTCTATGCCACGACTACCAGCTTTCCACATAACTAAAATTTCGGGAGTACAAAAACTCTGTCTACAGCGACCTGGCAAGTAGACTCAATTACCTTAGAGTGTATCTTTCTTTCGACTTGTTTATCAAAGCTAAACTACAAAGGATTTTAGCCTTAACTTAGGCATTCGGATAGGAAGAGAACAAAGAGAATTCCAGATGAAAAACTGTATTTTCAATTTGATTTGTTTTCTTATCAACTTGAGAACGATGTCGTGCTGTCGTTGGACATTTAATGTCTGTTTGTTGTCATGATACGCCAGATCAACTGCAATGAAAAAATGGTCCATTATATT